>NC_056729.1:643213294-643302921 GCF_019279795.1 Protopterus annectens | reverse complement strand
TTTGATGTATTGATTAGCTGTGGATGTGTTTGTTTTATAATTGATTTATCTATTGTTTTAAAACCAAAAAAATGATACTGTGATTCTGGATTCAGGAACTTTCATAGACAGTGAGATGTCCTTAAATCAATAATTTCTAATCATATCTCTAAACTGCCCCTGAGTTTGCAGAAATTCCCATTTTGCCTCATATTTTTGCCCTGTCGCATGTAAACATTGTCACTGTCGTTAAAACAGTAAGGATTACATTCAGTAAATAACGTCAAATACTGTATTACAGTTTCATACTTCTTACTATTCAGAAATTCATATGCCTTACTGTTCAGAAAATACATGTTGATACAAAACCCATTGTTATATTTATTTATTTGTTGACATTTGATTACTGGGACTGTCCAACTGGGTAAGAGACCATTTTCACTGCAGGTCTGGGGAGAAAAGCTCCAAAGTATTACAAAACATTTTAAGAATAATAATTTTACAGTCTTTAAAACTAATACAAAAAAAAACAAAATACAATTGAAACATAGTATGAAAACATTGGTTAAGAATAGATACAAGTTAAGTGACAATGATTTAATAGTTAGAAAAAGTTTAGCTAGTTTATAGAGGAATTAGTGGTAAGTTAATATAATAGAAACAGAAACTGCAATACGAAGTAAGAGAAAAGTAGGTTTGTGTTATACTTAGAAAGAAAGCCAGGGCAGAGAAATTGATAGAAGGAAATGAGTGTGGAAGGTAGAGTAAACAGATGTACAGTATGAATAGGTATTTGTCCACATTTAGGGATATAGTTTATATTGGTGTTGAGCAAGAACAGAGACAGATTTTGGCTAGGAAGTCATTCAAAATGGTTTTGATTGATGGGAGGGAAGGAAAGTATTGGCCTGATGGATAAGGAGTCCCAGGCCTTAGCAGCATGGTATGAATACAAACAATGCCTAGCAGTTTTGTGGATAGACAGGAGTGTTTGACCATTAGATTGTAATGACCCACTAGAAACATAGTTGTGCAGAATGTTATTTAGTGCTGCATAAGTAGATGGATGCTGTATAATTTTATAGGTGGTAAGAAGCTGTGCATATGTTAGTTAATGGGGTAGTTGTAACCAGGTTAGGCTTTTTAGTGCTATACAGTGGTGGGTTCTGAAAGGGGTATTTGCAGCAAATTTAGGATCATAGGAAGTTACTAGGCTACTGGCCTTGAGATTCTTATAAACCTAGCCAAGAGTTTAGCCCATGTTTAGACAAGTCAGCACCTGATGGCCTGTCCAGCAGGGACAAGGGTAGAGTCCCAGGGGTGTATTTTCTATTTCCCATCCAGTTATCCAGGTTGTGCTTAAAAAGGGGTAAAGAGGTATTCTGCTTGGCATGGAGAGGGAGTCTATTCCACAGATCGGGGAGGCTCTGGGACACAAATCTGTCCTGCCAACAAGTCCTATTGATATCACTGACGATGTTGAGGCCTCGTATGTGGGTTACTTGAGTGGACAGTGACTTACAGATATGCTGCAGACCCATCAAGGCAGGGTCCGAGATCACCTTGTATGCCACACAGAGGTCGTCTCTGAGGAGTCTGTATGAAATTGAGTAGAGGGATAGGGCTTCTAGCCTATCTGTGCATGGTAGATTGAGGCCCTGGATTCTCCTGGTGACGAACCTCTGTGGTCTCTCCAGCTGCTGCATGTGCTTTGTGAGCTACATGCCGAATGGGGCATTGTACTCAATAATGGGCCTTATAAGGGAAGAATACAGGGATGTTATGACCTCCTTATTCCTGGAAGAGATACCCTTACTTATGAGATGGGCCATGTAGAAAGCTTTCTGTACAAAGGAAGCAACATGGTGGTCAAAAATTAGGTTGCTATCAATCTGGGTGCCCAAATCCCTCATAACTGACTGCATGCTTAGGACATTGTTATTAATGTGATAATCTGTGGGGACATCACTCCCCTAAAGTGGATGATGATGCATTTTTTGGTATTCCGCTTGAGGCCATGTTTCTGGCACCAGTCATTTGTTTGGGTGAGACCCTGTTGAAGGATGTCCATATAACTAGGGACTTGATGACAGTGCCCAGCTTGCAGTCATCTGCAAACTTGGTCAGCCATAGCTTACTGGTTTTGGCCTGCCCCTCAGAAAAGTATATGCCAAATAACAGGCCCCAAGACTGAACCCTGGGTTATGCCACTCATTACGGGTCTACTGCTTGAGGTGGCTTCCCCTATTTTGACTAGGTGGGGTCTATCAGTGAGCCAGTTTGCTACTCATCTGGTAACATACAGATTGATGCCTATTTGGGAGAGTTTATCTGTTTATCCATTGTTTTAAGTAAAGAACAAATTGCCCTTTTAAATAAGGGATTAACATTTATTCCTGCTAAGAAAGCAGATTCAGCAGAAATGCTGAAAGATTTAAGACTGTTGGGCAGAAGCCTTACTTTAAAAACGATGTTTCCGGTTCAAACGAGTGACATTGTTACCATTTATAAAAGACCTAGTACTTTCGTTCCTGTGTTCCCACCAGGGATACAAACTTTCATAGATGTTTGTGAGACTGGCTTTAGGGAAATGGATATGCAGACAACTAAAAACAGGTTTTGAAATTTGTCTAATGATGAATATAGAGCTTTGCAGCAACTAAAGAATATGCGTTCTGTAGAGGTTAAACAAGCTGACAAGGGTGGGGGCATTGTATTACTGGACAGAGACCTTTATATTTCTCAAATGAGAAATTTGTTATTGAATACACAAGTATATACATGTATTAACAGAACAAAGGCCAATGGGATTATAGATAGGGTGTCTTTTTTAATTTTTGATCTTTTAATTACTAATTTGATTGATGAATCATTATTTAAATATTTTACTACTGAGAACCCTGTTATACCAAAAATACATGGTCTACCGAAAATGCATAAAAAATGCTGTTATTCCACCCATGAGACCTATCGCATCCGGAACTGGCTGGTGCACTCAGCCATTGTCCATTTTTGTAGAAGGAACTTTACATGTTTTTTTAGATGAATGCTACACTATTCTTTGAGACACTAAGATGTTTTTAGAACATCTACATAATAGAATAATGACTCTGGGACAGGGAGATAACTTCATTTTTGTTACCATGGACATAGAATCGTTATTTACTTGTATACCTAATTTATGGGGAATAGACAAAGTTAGAGAGTTTTTAACAGTGAATAGATGTTGTGACAATAAGAAAATTCAATATGTAGTCTTTTGGAGATTATTTTAGAAAATAATGTATGTGTATTTGAAAATGAATTTTATTTGCAAAATGTTGGTGTAGCTATGGGCACTGCATGTGCAAATAGCTACACCAACTTGGCATTGGTGTGCTGGGAACAACTTTCTATATTTACTGATAGTAACCCCTTTTTTGCACAAGTGTTGTGGTATGTCCATTTTGTTGATGTTTTTATGTTATGGAACGGAAATGACAATGAACTTAAGAATTTTATAGATTATTTACATAGTACTATTGAGTTTTTAAGATTTAGTTTTAATAGCTCAGATTTAGAAATTGACTTTCTTGATGTTAAAGTCAGAAAATCTGATTGTAATGAAATTATTAGTAGCATTTACCAAAAACCTACTAGGAAGAATGCATTATTACACTAAACAAGTATGCATCCTAGGCATATTCCTAGAAATACACTGAAAGGACAGGTATTTAGAGTTCTGCGCCTACATAATAAGGACGATGATGCTAAAGCAGCCCTTGCAAATCTGAAGTTAGAGTTTTTAGATAGGGGCTATGCGACAGGAGAGATAGACAAGACTATCACTGAAGCATGGAAATTAAGAAATAGCAGATGCAGACCTTATTATACAACTATGACAGATAGAAAAGACAGAAGTACTCATATACTGCAGACACTAATCATTTTCGAGCAGTTTTTCAATACTCTAGCAATGTTAATGAATATACGAAGATTATAAAGAGAAATTGGCATTTACTTCAAGAAGTACCAGAGTTGACTAATATAATCAGTGAAACTCCGTTATTTTCTTTCAGGAATAATAAGTCTTTAAAACAACATTTATGTTATAGAACAGAACCGAATAGATTTGATTTTTCTACACGTGTTGGTACTTTTCCATGCAGATGTTGTACTGCATGTAAATATATTCATAGCAACAAGACATTTATTCATCCTTTACATACATTTACTATAACCAGTTATAGCTATGCTGATTTTAGGACTGCTAATGTTGTGTATTTTTGTTTCTGTCAAAAATGTTTTGCATATTATGTAGGAAAAACTAATAGGGTCCTGAAAGACAGGATCCTTGAGCATGTTAGAGATGTAAATAATTGTAAAGCGACAAGTGCACTGGCAAATCATGTTAGA
Source organism: Protopterus annectens (assembly GCF_019279795.1). Taxonomy (NCBI): domain Eukaryota; kingdom Metazoa; phylum Chordata; order Ceratodontiformes; family Protopteridae; genus Protopterus; species Protopterus annectens. The sequence continues at coordinate 643,298,547 of NC_056729.1, read as the reverse complement.
AAAACTGATTTGTCTCATACTTTTAAGTTATTTGTTATTCAACAAGTCCTCTCAAATATACGGGGAGGTGACTTAGAAAATACTACAGAAAGCATAGAACAAAAATGGATTCTGAAGTTGAATGCTGAGAAATATCCTGGCTTGAATGGAAATAGTTCCTTAAAGCCTTTTTTAAAAGCCAGACCATTGAAGCACTAGAATTATTATATTATTATATTTCTTTAAGTATTTTAACTAAGTCTTTTATATATATTTATACTAATGTTTTAACCATTTATTAGTATATTAATGCATATTTATTTATGTTTTTATGCATATTTACATTTACATATATTTAATGTTACACATTTATAAGCATTGGAACATGTGACCATTGGCTTGTCAGCTGACTTTATTGCATCTTCTATACAAGCTTTATTATGTTAAACTACTGTGTCTGATGAAACAACTAGTGTAGTTGTGAAAGTGCTAACCATTTTATTTTTATTTTTGGTTTGAATAAACCTACGTTTGTGTGTTAACTTGGTGTATTTTATTTTAGTTTATCTATTATGCCTGAGTGGGGAATAGTGTTGAAGGCTTTGGCCAGGTCAAGGAAGGTGGTGTGCACTGTCTTCCCCTCATCCACGGCTTTGGTGACTGTCTCAAAGAAGGTAACCAAATTTAAAGACATGACCACCCCTTGACGAAGCTAAACTGTGTGGGATCAAGTGTTTCGAGGTTGCCAATGTCCTTGTTAATGAAGTCCATGATAATCCATTCCATGGCCTTGCAGATCAAGCTAGTTAGGCTGATGGGTCTATAATTTCTCAGATCGGTGGATGCTCCACCTTTGTGCAGAGGGATGACAGTGGCTATCCTTCACTCAGCTGGGATGAAGCCAGTACTCAGCCTTTGGTTGAATAGCATGCCTAATAATGCTGCACGTTCCTTAATGAGTTCATGTAGGATGCAGCCTGGGATGTTATCAGGTCCCATGCAGGCTATATTTTTTGCCTTTGAGACAGCAGTGATGACCTGTTCCCTAGATATAAGGGGAGGGGAGCATGTACTGGGGATGTCCTCATTTACTGATGGGGGAGTGGGGTGAGGTTTTTGCTGAATCTGTCAGCCAGCAAGTTTGCTATATCTGCGGCATTTGTATATGTGGTGTCCTTGACCACCAGTTCTGAACAGATCTGGGTGCTTCCTTTGAGATTGCGGACATATGTGAAGAAGGCCTTATGATTGTCTCTGGTACATGTGGCCAATCTGGACTCGAAGTTTGCGTTGGAGGATTTTACTAGTACTCTTATTTGCTTGTTCAAGCTAACTAGAGATTGCTTCCAATTGGGCACCTGCTCCTTCTTGGTGCTGAACAGCAATTTTTTTCCTTTTGTTATAGAGTTTATTTATTGCAGATGTACACCAGGCAGGTTTGTTCTTCCTTGCAGAGGATGATTTAGTGCTGTCAGGTATTCCTGATTCCATTCAGCTATTAAAATGCTTGTATAGTGATTTTGTGTAGTTTGGGATATTGGTTCAGTTCCTAGAGAGGGGGAGGGGGCTGTGAAGCTGTTTATACCACCCCTCAGGAGGCTGTAATCAATTTTGGAGAAGTTTTTTTGTTTGACCCTAGCTAGAGGGGGGTCGGGGGAGATGGTGACTTCGAAAGTGACTGCTTTATGGTCGGATCTTACCAGGGAGGATGATACTGGAGGGATGCTGCAGTGGTTACTCATGTTGGTTAATATCACGTCAAAGATATCATCTCTTGTGGAGGTATCGACTAGCTGCTCCAAGGCATTTGCATTGACAAAAATCGAGAAATCTCTGGGCATTTGTGTTCTGGCATAAGTAGTTATTCTAATCTATGTTTGGGTAGTTAAAGTCACCCAGGATCAGGATCAGGATAGATTCAAAGAGGTCCAGATAGGTGGATTAGGCATCTTTAGTCAGATTTGGGGGCTGGTAGCTAGCTATGATTTGTATAGGGGTCTTCTCAATGGTTAACTGCACCTGGAGTGTCTCCTGTGCATCATACTGTTTGACCAGCCTTGGAGGTGTGTATGTCTTTAATATATACTGAAACTCCACCTCCTTTGGCTTTACTGCCCAAAGTTTGGGGTCTGAATGTATGATAGGAGGAGTAACCAGGTAAGGCTGGGGTGCTCTCCCCAGCTTTGAACCAGGTTTCTGTGACTGTGCAGATGTCAGCATTTTCCAGGGTTAAGAATAATTGCAGTAAGTGCAGTTTCATGTTTAGACTCCTAGCATTTAGCAACATGACCTTTAATTTGCATTTTGCTGGTAGTTTTAACCTCATCACTTTTCCTAAAAAAGACTATGGGGGAGGCAAGAGCCTTTGCTAGAAGCCTGAAGCCCAAGTAAGACAGATACAGGCCATCTCTGGCAAAGTAACATGGTCTGTTGATCATATATTCTCAGGCTGTTAGGTACTGGATCCCCTTCGAATGACAACAGAAATTAAGCCAATTGTTAAAGTCACTCATTTTCTGTTTGTATTGAGGCATCATTCTGGGTGACGGTAGAATGCTGCTTAAGGCTAGGGACATAACTGCCATATTCAAAGAGCTCAATCATGCCTCTCTTTATATAGTCCAGGGAGGTACATTTCAAGTCATTCACACCAATATGGACTATGACAGAATCATAAAAGTACCTGTTGTCTAGAGACTTGAGTGCATATGTGATATTGCAGATTCTGGCCCCCGACAGACAACTAACCATGACTTTCTCCTTATCCAGCCTGGTGAGAGGCACATCTGTGTGTCTCACAATGGAGTCTCCTATGACTAATATATTGGGTTTATGGTTAAGCCTTAGTAGCTGTGAGACACAGGTGTGTGGACTATGCAAGGTATGTGGTGTGTTTTTTTTGAGGACCTCCCCATATGTGGGTGTGAGTTGTATAAGTGTGGGTGGTGTTTGAGGTGTAGTGAGTGTGCTGACAACCTTCTCAGTGCCAGATATACTGGCTTGTGAGGGAGAGAGCTTGGACTCTAGGTTCCTAATGTAACTGCATCTCTTGCAAATTGTGTTCCTAGGTGGTAGAAGTAGATGGTTGTCCATGTACATAAGGCAGTTGCTACACTGTCTCAGGATGCCCTTATCAATCAGACGGTCAGGAGAAAGTGTAGGAAATTGTCCATCTATATCTGTTAGAATTTGAGGGAGAAAGGCCAGGGAGAGCTAAGGGGTAGGCCCAAAGCCCAAGTGCTTAAACCAAAATTAAGAGGCTTAGAATAACACTTACAATTTAAACAGATTATGAACAAGCAGTAATAAATGCAACAGAAAAGATGCAATTGAACACTTTAGAGAATAAGTAGCAAGTAGCAGAAAAAGCAAGATGAAGTAATAGAGTAGTAGAAGGAAACACACATACAGTAAAAGCAGCTGAATAAAGTGTTTTGTTTTCTTGTTTTTTTCTCTTTTTTATAGTAAAGTGGGAAGGAAGAGAGGAGGAATAGAAGATAATTCAAGGTTAAGGAATAAGGGGTTTGGCCTTCCGAAATGTCTTTTTTTATTTTATTTATTTTATTTTACATTTGTTGACCGGGAAATTCCGACTGGACTAGGTCCAGTTTCAGCAGAGGCCCAGGAAGAAAAGCTCCAGATTTGTTATCAATAGTAATATATTTATACAGAGTTGTAAAAACAAACAAGGTACATTATACATCAAACAAGCACATATTCACATTGAACTATAGAGACAGAACACTTTTCAGCAATTAGATACGTTACAAATAGGAAGGATTAGGAGGTACATTCAGTCTGGAAAAATAGCTGTTAGAGTTTTAGTACTGTAGAGCATTAGCTTGGTAGTTGTTCATAGGTATATAGGGGAGGGGATAGGAGAGCTTAAGTTAAGTAATACATGGACATAGCCACATATTCATCAGATGTGATTTGAGGGAATTTTTGAAGTGTGAAGTGGTGGAGACTGAGGTCAGTGAAGGGGGAAGGCTGTTCCAGTTTCTAGCCATGGTATGGGAGTATAGTGATTTTCCTGCAGTATTGTTTGCCTAGTGATGCCGAGGAGAGATTTCTCACTAGAGCAGAGAGGGAGATTTGCTGTGTAGTGAGTAAGTATTTGAGTTAATAATGGGGTTTTATCAGGGTACTTAAGGATGTTGTAGGCAGTGACTAGCTGGTGATAGTTACACAGTTGGGGTAGTTCTAGCCATTGTAGGTTCCTTAGAGCTAGACAGTGAAGTGTTCCGAAGATGGAGTTTTTAGCAAACTTGGCAATCTTGTTGTAACATGACTTGAGTTTGTCAAGGTCAATTTTTCTGATGTTGGTGAAAATTGGTGCTGCATACATTAGCGTAGACAATGTGTGTGTCTGGGCTAGGGTGATTCTTGCTTGATCTAAGAGGAAGCTTTTGTGCCTGTACAGGGTACCCATTTTTTTGTGAACTTTTTTGATGGTTTGGGAGATGTGAACATCAAAGTGAAGGTTATTGTCAATTTCAATGCCAAGAAGTTTGGTATGGATAGAAGGGGAAATGGTAGTGCCATTTTTAGCAGTGATGGTAATTGAAAGAGGAGTGGTCTTTGATTTGTTTGGGGTAAATAGGAGTAGCTTGGACTTATTGGGGTTTAGGATGAGTTGGATATCAGAGATCCATTTTTCTTCAGAGTTAAAGGTTTCCTGGGTGAGTTGTTGTAGAATGGAAGGAGATATCAGTGTGGCATGTTGAGTTGAGCCAGGTAGATTACTGAAGAAGATAGAAAAGAGAAGTGGGCCCAGTATTGAGCCTTGAGGCACTCCTATGGTAGCTGGAAGTTGAGAGGATAGTATACCTTGCCATTGGACAGATTGTTGTCTGTCAGATAAGTAGCTTCTGAACCAGGCTATAGTAGATGGGGCAAAGGATAGGGAGACTAGGGAATCTAGTAGAATGGTGTGTGAGACAATGTCAAATGCTTTGGATAGATCCAAGAAAATGGCAGATTTAAAGTTATTGTTGCGGTGTAGGTTAATTAGATTAGTAAAAGAGTGAAGAGCAGTAGATGATCTCTGTATTAGGTAGAATGAGCTAATGAGATGGGACTGGGAGGAGTGTCCCAGATCAAATTTATTAGCAACTTTGTTTCCAAGCTTTGACTTTGTGATTCCTGAAGTTTATCTAAGTGACTAAGAGTAATATTTAAACATTTTCACTGAATTTTGGCATTTATTCTCTCATGATTTTTGGCTTTGTCCCTGATTATTGAGTAAAAAAGTTGAGATCTTTTCCTCAACTATCATCTGAAAATCCTTCATATTATCCATTGTTGAGCTCATTCAAATCCTAATCCATCATAATTCCACTTAACTTGGGCATTATTCATCACAGCTTAAAATACATGGGTTCATAGGTGTTTACTAAGTGATGATACCCTTGATAACTGTAAGCAGAGGCTTAGGAGATGAAACATTTACAAGCAGGGCCCTGAGAGATGAATCATTTACAGGCTGCCTGTGTCCAATAGAGACATAGGTGCCACAAAATTTAGACACAGTGGGATTTGAACACACACATGGAAACAACTTTCTCTTTGGCACATTACTTAACCAGTTGATCATACACAGTATTGCATTTGGAATGTATTGCTCCAAGGAACTGTCTCACCTAGAAAAAGTGTTGCATTTTCTACCCAAAAAGATACAAGGTTTAAAGAACTACTCTGATTCCAATAGACTAAAATCCCCATCGCTATTATCTGTAATCTGTACTCTCCTTTGAGGTGATCTATGGCTTGCCTTCTGTGCTATGTCCATCCTTGACCTCTGCTACCTTCTCTTTCTCAAAAAGAAGAAATCCTCAGTTAATATTCACTCCAAAGTCCTAGTATTTCACCAAAATATCAATAATCAATATGTCCTTATTCAGGGAAAAATTCAGTACTGTGAACCTCCCTTGCCTGTGGAAAAAAATGCTTACAAATGAGGTTGTTTAAAATTCTAGGAACATTCAAATTTCAATTAGAAGAATGGATGGGATCCCATAAATATCTTCCATGAGTCACTGGCTGCAAACTTAACTTTGTCACACAAAACATCACATCTCGGTCCTCCCTAGTCTTTGTCTGCTCTCCCTTTTTGCCAGCTTCTCAGTTCTTCACATCTCCTTAACATAATCTGAGCTGAAATGTTCTATATCTTCCAGATTAACTCTTCTTCCTACCACCATCTTTTGAATGATTAGCTCATTTTCAAATGCTCTCCTTCAGTGTCTGTTGGTTGATCCTAAAATAGCAGACACTCCACTGCCTTAGTATAAACCAATGAACTTGAAATGATACTTCTGCAACAGAAGTAATCATTTCATGGTTCTGTACATTTAACTTACCACCATGACCCTAGTGTTCAGTTAGAGAATGTGGGCTGGGGGACTGGGTGAGAGGCTGGGCTTGAGTAGTCATCTCCAACTTGACCGTCCTGGGGAAGAGAGGTAGCCTAGCTCACCACATTAGCATTACCTAAAGGTGGGTAGGTGATGACTCATGCTAGAGTACAGGGCATCCTCATGCTGTTAAAATGCATGTGTTCTGCTGACATGGAGATGATGTGAGTGGTACTGCATACATCATTCCTCACCCAGGCAGCATACTGTGAGCATGCCAACTGCCTACAAGTAAGAGTTCGACAGGATAGCACAGTGACCGTTAATAGAACCAATAAGTTATTCTGCTTTCTAAAGCCCAACTCTCACCTCTAAGGAGACAGTTGGGCCAATTTGGCCTTTGAATGGGAACAAATGGGTTCAGAGAACTCCCAAGTTTGATGATGACTCAGCCATGAAGGAATGAATGACCCAGTGAGGCACAGATAGGGGAGAACACACACACACGTGAGAAAATGACACCACAAGCAGCCTTCACTACCCAACACTGTGAATTATGTTTCCATGTTAGATCAAAAACAGAACAACCATTGCTTCATTACATTTTGTCCATTGGTGGTAGAAGAGCACAGTATCCAGAAAGTAAACAGGTCTATATTTAAGTAACAGAGTTCACCTAAACAGACACCTGCCCAAAACTCCTCAATTGCAATACTGGTTAGAAAGAGTATAATTACACTTCATTGAGACAAATGTTTGTCTGTAAAAAGTATATAACTTAATTGAGTAAAATATGTATTAATACAGATATATTTAAGTTTTCCATTCAATTAATTATATACGTGTAAAAATTGTATATTATTTCCATAAAAAGTCTGGGACATCCTAGCTGAATTACAGAAAATGTTAATCTACCTTATCATACCTGAATGTATTGCAATAATGTGCTAAGTTAATGTCATTCACACATTAAGAAAAAACTGAACAAAAGAAAAACTATAGCTTCAGTTCATTATTACAGATTCTATCATAAATGCCTTTTGTCATCGGAACATAACTTTTTTGTGTAGTATCAAAGAAATAAAGTGGATCTGAGATCACAGACGGATTAAAACCTTCTTGAACCAGTTTGAATTTCTGCTGCTTGAAGGTTCCAGTCACTTCTATTGCTTTCTGGAAAAAAATGACAGAATAAATGTCAGTGTCCATCATCTTGTAATTATGCATGCATACATGTTTCAAGCGTTACGTTTATAGTTCAAGATGTTATTTGATAAGCACAGCTACTGCCTTTCAATCTGAGATAAAAAAAAAAAAAAGTCTTCTGCTCGAAGTGAATTCTTTATGTAGGGCTATATATGACAGATGTGTGTCACAACAGGACCAAACTGAATAATCAGCATTGTTTACAGGATCATAGGAGGTTATTAAGATATCAATCCGGAGGTCATTTTAAGCCTAGCTGTTTCATCCCAATGTAATACCATAGATACTCGTCAGTACTCACGACTGTATTTAGTAATGACTGCCCATGTCCGGGGAGTTGTGGGCACTATCCTCAGTAAGAATTTATGGTGCCCCATCCATTCGTCCAGGTTCCTTTTAAACAATGTCATAGAGGTGCTCGGCTTCACATGAATTGGCAGCCTATTCCAAGGACACAACAGTAGCTGGGATACAAATTTGTCCCTCCAGCATGTCCTATTCATGTCGCAGGCCATATTTAGGTCCCTGGAACAGGTAGCTCTAGTCCCGTTTGATTTATGGATGTGCAGAAAATTCATTAGGTTTGGGTAAGAGATTGCTCTGTAAGCCAGGCATAAGTCTCCCCTAAGAAGTCTATACGATACTGAGTATAGTGACAGGGACTTTATTTGGTCTGTGTAAGGCACGCGCTGGAGTCTCTTGATCTTCTTAGTTAGAAACCTCTGAGGTCATTCCAATTGCTGCAGGTGCTTTGTATGGTACCTGCCAAAAGGGGCGTTAGACTCAATTACAGGCCTGACTACTGACGAGTACAGAGGGATTAAAACCTTTGCTCCAGAGGCAATGCCCTTGCTAATCAAGCATGCTATGTAGAAAGTCTTCCTTACTACAGTAGACACATGGAGGTCAAAGTTAAGGTCACAGTCTACTTGTGATCCCAGATCTCTTACCACTGTGTAGGTACATAGGGTATTGTTGTTAATTTGATAGTGTGAAGGGACATTGTTTTTACCAAAGGAAATGATGATACACTTCTTTGCATTCAGTTTGAGACTGTGACTAAGACACCAGTCGTTGGTATGTGCAAGACCCTCCTGAAGTATACCGATATCATTTGGGGATTCAATAATTGCACCTAGTTTGCAGACATCTGCAGACATGGTCAGCTACAACCCCTTAGTTTTGGCATGAACTTCTGAGAAGCATATACCAAACAATAGGGGCCCAGCACTGACCCATGTGGCACCTTGCTGGTGACCGGTCTGCTGGTTGATGTGGAATCACCCACTATGATAGTGTGTGACTGGTTAGTGAGCCAGTTGGCAACCCATCTTACAACAAAGAGATTTTCAGGTTGCTACGTTTATCGGTAATGCCTGAGTGTGGAATTGTGTCAAAGGCCTTTGCCAAGTCGTGGTATGCTGTGTGCATAGATTTGCCCTCCTCAGTGGCTCTTGTCACATTTTCGAAGAACTCCACCAGGTTTAACAGACAGAATCTGCCCATAACAAAACCGAATTGGGTCGGATCCATGGTTTGGAGGTCGCCTATGTCTTTATTTATGAGGTTCAGGATGATACATTCCATAGCTTTACAGATGACGCTGGTCAAGCTTATTGGTCTAGAATTCCCTGGGTCTGTTGCTAAGCCACCTTTGTGGAGGGGAATAACTATTGCTATTCTCCATTCTGCAGGAACAAAGCCTGTGGTTAGGCTGTGATTGAACAGGGTACTTAATGGTGATGCTAGTTCATGTTTTAGTTTGTTTAGAAGACAGCATGGGATGCCATCTGGTCCAATAGAGGCTGTGTTTTTTGCCTTAGACAAGGCTTTAATGACCTGCTCTTGAGATGTGTAGGGTGGGGCGGTGGGGGGTTGGGGCAAGGTTTGTGAAAAGTTTGGAGAGGGATAAGGGAGTGAATTTTTGCCAAATCTGTCCGCTAGCAGGTTCTCTCTCTGCGGGATCAGTGTGTGAGATACCGTTAATCACCAGTTCAACACATGCTTGGGTCCTACCTTTTAGGCTACATACTCGGTTATCCTTGGCTGTGATTGCTAAGTTTTTTCTCAAAGTTACCCTTTGAGGATTTGATATGTTATCTTATTTGCCTGTTGAGGCTGAGGAGGGTGCTTTCCATTGCTGGGACCTTGCCTTTATTTTGTTAGACAGCAACGTTTTGTGTTTGTTGCAAAGTCTGCTGATGCTGGATGTCCATCAGGGCAGCTTTGTTTTACTTGGGGCTCTGGCTTTGATTCTGAGTCTTTGCACTTATTGTACATGGCTTTAGTGTAAGCTTTGGTGTAGTTACCACTTCCAGCTGGGGGTGGGGCTTGGAATGCATTTATACCTTCCCCTAGGAGGGTATAGTTTGCTTTGGTGAAGAGTTTTGGGCTGAATTCGCCCTTTGTGAGTTCTGGTGTTAGTGCCAGTTGTTCGAAGGTGACCGATTTGTGGTCAGATTAAACTAATGAGGGTCTGACAGTTGCAGTGGTGTATTTGTTTGCCATGTTAGTGAGGAACAGAGCTAGTATGTTTGCTCCTCTTGTTGGGGGTTGAACAATTTGTTCCAGGGCATTTGAGTTAAAAAAAAAAAAGTCAAGGAACTTTTGCACTAGTGAGTTAGGGCTAGAGTAGGTTTTCCAGTTGATGGCGGGATAATTCACATCCCCCATGACCAAAGTGTTTGGCAATATTTGGATTGACTCCAGTTTGGTCAAGTAGGCCTCATGTGCATCATGATCCATGGAGGGGATCTCTAACTAGCTATGACTTGAATGGGGGTCTTACCCACAGTAATCCGAACATGGAGTTGTCCAGTCTAACTTATCGGGAGGTGAATTTATCTCTAATATAGATAGAAACATCACCACCTTTGGTTCTCATACATTCATTTTGTATTCTGAAGGTGTGGAAGGCATTGTAGTCTTGCAAGGCTGGAGTATTCTCTGTGGCCTTGAACCAGGTTTCTGTGACTGCACAGACATCTACATCCTCCAGTGATAGAATTGCTTTCAGGGTGTGCAGTTTTTGGTTTACGCTCCTAGTGTTTAGCATCATAACCCTTATTTTGTTATGGTTGGCAATTTTGTTTTTGAGACCTTGTCTAAAAAAGGCACTATGGGGGAGGCAAGAGCCTTTGCCAGCAGCCAAAAGCCTAATGGTGCTAGGTGCAAACCATCTCTGGCAAAGCAGTGATGTTTGTCGACCATGTCATCTCAGGCTGACAGATACTGGATCCCCTTTGAATGACACCAAAAACTGAGCCAGTTATTGCAATCGATAATTTTTTGTTTACACTAAGGCATCATTCTAAGTGAGGGTAATTATGCTGCTGAAGGCTAGGGACATACCTGCCTGGGACACACACTCCGAGAGCTCATTCATGTCTCTCTTCATATACTCCAATGAGGTACATCTCAGGTCATTCAATCTAACACAGAGTCATAATGGTACTTGGTGAGAGACCAGAGTGCACGCATGATCTGATGAATCCTGGAACTGGAAAGAGCTGATCGTGACTTTCTCCTCATCTAACCTGGTGAATGGGACATCTGTATGTCTCACGATGGAGTCGCTAATGACAAGAAAATGTGGATTTTGAGTGTTACGCCTTAAGGGCTTGGTAGGTGAGACACTGGTGTTGCTATGTGTCTTGGGTGCTGTAGAAACCTTGTTAGTTGTAGCAGTCTTTTGTTTTGGAGGTCTCTGGTGTTTTGGTAAGGTTTCTGAGAGAACCTCCTTGTATGTTAACTAATATTTTGGATGCATACAATGTGTATGAGTAGTGGTACTATGTGCATGAGTAGTGGTGGGTGAGTTGACAACCTCTTCAGTGTTACTGTTTTGAGTGCGAAAAGAGCATGGATTCAAGATTCTTGGTGTAGATACATCTCTCACAAACTGTACTAGACTGAGTTATTTGTATAGGGTTGTCAGTGTACATGAGGCAGCTGCTACACTGCCTCAGGAGACCCAAGTCAACAAGGCTGGCAGGAGAGACAAAGGTAGTCCAACTGTCCATAATGCTAGGTTTGAAGAACTGTTATCACAAAGGGGGTGCTTTCAGAACTGATCTAGGTGGTGCTCTGCCGATGGGTATTTCTGACAGGGTTTTTGGCTGGTGGTTTAATAGGTCACAGCTCACTAGTAATAGTTCATAGACCAGAGATATACTAAAGATGAGGACTACACTTAATGTACTATAGCTGTATCTAAGGGGAAAAATTGTCGAAATTATCTGTCCAGCTATGCTGCAAAATTGCTTGTCAATCTGTGATGCTGCGTGACACACAAACAAGCAGAAACCTGCTCAAATGAGGGGCTTAAATACCTGAAGCTAAAAACTTAAAAAAAAACTTTAAAAATCTCAAAAAAAATAAGAGGGCGCTTACTCAAAGCCCTAGACCAATCACCCTTCACCAGACAGGTTCCAGTCAGCGCACTTCTCTAACAAAGGTAGAAAAGGGCCTCTTCCAATCAAAGATGGCTTGGAAAATGAGCTCAGAATACAGCAGCCACTACAAACAGATCCAGATGCAGCAAATCTGTATCTGGACTGTGCTACAGCTACTAGCTATACTAATTTAGGCATGAAACACTAAAACATGTTTTAAACAGCAGAAAAACGGCAGTGTGACACTAAGAAATGTTTTAAACAAGTAGAACATTTTAGCGATCTTGGAAATATGGAAGTACTGTATTTCACAAAGGAGGACATTTGGTTACACAATGAACGTAAGTGGGACAAATTTTAGAAAACAACTCTAAAATGAAACAAGGTATACTTTCATATAAGATGCTACCACACCTGTTGCATCATGGCCCGTGTTTTTTTAAGCCTGTAACATACCACAGTCTGGCAGAGCAGTTATGTTATCTGTCCACCTACCATAATCTTCATCAGTTTATCTTACCAGGTGACGAATAAGAACATGGCTGAAATGTGTAGTCTTTGAATAAAACTGCTGTGTTCAGCTACTGGCCCTTTCTGTGGGGGTACAGAAATGTTGGTGCTGATTATAAACTGGTGGTGAAGCTTCCTTCATGTGAGGTGCGGGGTTTGCCCCTCACAGAAAAAAGCTAGTCTTGACACGTAAGCTGCTCATTTTGTTTTCCAGTATCTTGCTTTTAAACAGATGTTTATGTGAACAGACATGGATCCCTTCTGTAGATACCCCACCAGTCAATTTAATTCTAGGTAATCCATGTTTTGGCTAAATTGCGGCTCTTTTGCTTCTTTACCAAGCTGAAGAAAACCGGAGTTCTATCCGGGATATAGTAAATTTGTTCCGAAGTACCATGTAATGCAACAACAGCGTCAGGAAGCTTTGGGAGGATGAATTTGATGATCCTGTGTTCCTTTAAAGTAATTTCTTAAGTACACAATACAATGGATATGGTGAATCTACTTCCACTTTATTGTCTCCAACTTATAGAACAAACTTTATATACCTTACCTTAAGGAAAGGTAAAGGTAAACATACCTTAAGGAACAAAAAGCTCTCCTCTTTCTCTATGAGCATTCCATAAAGTCACACCTTTTCTCGCAGTGTCACTGTGATTACACTCATTCTACTCTCTCCCACACCTGCATGCCAGAATTTTATAGTCTGTACATCTCACCTAGATATTGTCACAAAAAGTTTCCTTGCTGCTTGTGCCTTTTCCATATGTACTATGATGGGCTTAGGTTCATAGGTTCGTACTAAGCTAACTGCCCTTGCGAGCCATTTTAAGCCTAGCCAATTATCCCTTGTGAGACTCAAACCCCGCACCTTGTGTTTGTAAGGCAAACACCTTAACCATTAGGCCACCTTCCCAACCCTACTGCTGCTGCTAAACCCATTCATCTATTCATTCTACCACCATTTTGATGCTTTCTTCAAACTCTGTGACATCCAGTATGTTGATTACCCCCTCCCTTTTCTCTTTATTGATAACTCGGCATTCTTCACATATTTTAATTTCAAATGGGTGGGATGGGCTACCAAAAGCTCTGAAGATTGTCAGATCAGCACCATGTCCTAGGCGTATATCTTTCTCACCTATAATAAGGCATCCTATGAAATGGATGCCCCAATTTATCCCTCCACTGATACTATATGTTTTAAGTAATGTAAATGTAACTTGTAATGACTTGTACTGTAATTTGTATATGTACACAATAAGTACTCTACCTTATCCTCTTTCTGAATGTGTAGAATATATATAAATAACCTTAAGAATGTCCATCATTGGCAATGTAATTTTCATATGCAGTTATTGGATACAATGACTTATTTGTTACTGTTACCTATGTTGTCTTTTAATGTGTCCTGGAATTTTCCAGGTGGACTTTCCTCATCAAAAAATAAAATAAAAATGAACAAACAAACAACTATTGCCCACAAACAGGCAGATTCTGCCATATGTGAAAACAGTACCATGTATCATTTGAACATAAATATTTGCTGGAACTGTTTGATATTTTTTAAAGAACTTGCTTTATATTATTATTTTTTGTGTTAACACTAAAAAGTAACTGTTGGTCCCACATAGTTTGCTTGAAAAAATATATTGTCTAAACCAAAACCTTAATAAAACAATAATAAAGAGAATCTTAGATGATTTTATTAAGGGAATTGCAACTGTCAAACTTCATGATTCCAGTGAATCTTTCATGCAATGTCCGTCAGAGGAAGAACAATCAGGTTCACATTTGTTAATAGTGCTTAATTACATAAGCACTTTACAAAAACACCAAATTGAGCAATAAAAAGAGTTAGATCCAAATAATTAGCAGGAAAATTAATTAAATTAGCATGGACAAATTCCCAATGAATGAAGAACAAACCACCTGTTCAAATATAAGAAATTTAACTGTAATATCAAAACTACAATGTAATCTGATTTATTACATTTAAATTAACAAAATGTCCATGTTCTATAGAGGCAGACACAGACTAAAGTCCGTATGGAAAAGAAAAATATATATGCATTAAAAGTGACACTTTAAATGTTCAGAAACTACTGGCATCAAATGCCACTCAATTAGACAAAATATTTTGTGGCCTTAAAAAGCAGAGCCACAAGAAAGTATACATTCCAAATGGGCAACTAGCCAAAAATGATAAAGATAGTCACCATTTAGGTTTTTTAAGTACATAGGACGTCATGTCACATTGCCGAAAACAGCTTAAATAAGTTGCCTAAAACACTGTTCTAAAGACCAGCAACACTGAAAAAGTGGAGAAGCTGCTACACAATTCCTCTTAGATAGATGGAATCAATTCCAATCTCCAAAATCATCCCAAAAGAATCCACATTCCACAAACAAAAGTCAGAATAACTATCCTGAAAGCACAAATCTAAACAGTCAACAACAGCCAGACCCACAAGACCTCAGCTTTTGGGTATAAATTGAAAGGGAACTGTCTAAGCAAATTTTTGCAAAATGATTAAAGAGTGTAGCAGTAATCTACATTCTAGCAAGCACCCCCTCTCATCTTGAGAGTGTTACTACATCACAGTATGATGGTTTATACTCTGTACTGATGTCTGCATACTGACACCACTTGGAGCTAAAGGGCCTAGATTGTCCTCCTTTTTTCTCACCCATCTTTTAGCATAATCATGGATAAATAACTTCTGATTTGGAACTGAAGGGGACAGAAAAGGGAGAAAGAAATGTGCGTTATACTGATGTTAAAGCATATGTTCACATAAAGACTACTGAAGTCAGATACTCTATGAATGAATGGTGGGGGATGGGTTGCTGATCTGAAGGCTAAGTATCACACCAAAATATCACACCAAAAATTTGTTTTAATCAGGAATTAGTGGCTTTGCACTGATGATGGTCACTGTAGTTAAAACAAAACATTACACCTTAACTGGCCGGATGATTGTTCATAATCTACAGCAAAACCTCATCATTGCAACATTCTAAACATACAAATATTAAGATCATACCCAAAAGTTAGGTAATCGTCTTCCTCCAAGAATTTAAAGAACACTGATAAACTTAAGCTGGAATGACTCAAACACAAAAACAACTCACTGGTGAAACTGGATTAATGCCTGGCACACCCAATTAAATACAGATAAAATCCAACACCTCTCTGTTGGATTTAAACTGGAATGACTCAATCTTTGCATTTTGCTTTCATATGTTACTGGCACATTTAGTTTGCTTGTTGCAGTAATCTTTTTGCCCAGGCACATGTTCAGTACAGTGACACTTAGAATTATATAGTGGTATATATATTAATTCATCATACTTTTATGGAAATCCTCAGTAAAGCAGATCCTTTACCATTTATGTACAAAGTTTCACTGCTACTTCAGGAGGATACAAATAATTCAGAATTAGCAACACAGTACATTATAAGAAATACAACAATGAGCTTTGATGTGCAGGGAGGGAGCAATTCAGAGACACACTTATTGTGACGGCAGTACCAGAGAAATAGCTTGGTATGCATCACACGTAAATGACCAAGTCATGACATGGAAATGAGTGTTAACATGTTAATGAGAGCCACTGTATATGTAAATGACAAAAACAAACATGGCTGTGTGATTCAAAAACTTGTAAAATTATAGCAATGCATCACAGAAATCAGTTATTCTGAACACAGTATTATTTTGTTATATCACCTAATATGCTAGGAACAGCACTTGTATTAGCTGGTCAGCATGTGCTAGTGGCTGCCTTGGCAGCCAGTATGTGCAGTGTTATGTATCACCACTGCCTGATGTCATAGAAGAGGCTGACAGTGGCTGATGCACTATTGCTTTTGTGACAGGTACCTTGTCAGTTGCTACCATATGGATAGATACCCAAAACAGCAGTTAGTGGACATTCGTCTCCCCATTTGCAATCAAGGGGATATCCCAGTGGAAGTGAAAACTTGTTTAGCATTAACCATCCTTCATATGGGGAACTTTCAGCATCCAACAGTGGAAACATTAGGAGATTTGCAGGCATTGGCTTCACAAACAGAGCACCGGTTTCTTGAGGTAATGCTGCAGCAAGTGGGGGAGTTTATTTGGTTTCATGAAGAGCAGCAGAGAAAAACACTATGACCCAGGGATTCAATGTTGGAGCCCATTTCAGTGTGGTCTGGGGGCCCTAATTGCACCATATTGCTATAAAGACCTAACCTGCTCCACATAGTTCCTTGTATATCAACCAAAAGCGCTTCCATTTCATAAACTGCTAGGTGATATGCATGTACAGGGTTTAATGTACAATGTGTTTGTGTGCCATTAAGTACTAGGTGATATGCAAGTACAGGGTTTAATATACAATGTGTTTGTGTGCTATTAAGTGCTAGGTGATATGCAAGTACAAGGTTTAATATACAATGTGTTTGTGTGCCATCAAGTGCTATGTGATATGCATGTACAAGGTTTAATATACAATGTGTCTGTGTGCCATCAAGTGCTAGGTGATATGCAAGTACAGGGTTTAATATACAATGTGTTTGTGTGCCATCAGAGCACATACCATGGTTTCCACATATGGCTCACATGCAACCTGTATCAGTTTTTCATGCGGGGTGACTTTCTATCTGGCCGTCTAGTTGGTAGGTGCGCACACTGTCACCCATAAACTCCAACTGTCTAGTCTTGTGAACATAGGTAGTAGACCACTTACAAAAGTGCGCACTGTTACATGTTGCTGGTGATACTGGCTATGTCCTGGTTACAGTATGAGATGCTATGCCACTACCTGATATACCTATGACAACCATGGAGGAACAGCCAGGTAAGGACTCATTGGATGAACCTGCTGTAGTCAGATCTCTTGTGAGGCAGAGGTGGCTGCAGTACATCATGACACTGGCAAAGATGTGACATCTGGTCCACAAATATGGGCCTTGACAAAATAAAGACAGAATAAAACTGATGTATGCAATAACACAATCAGGCTATGCATTATAGTGCAGTGGCTGACATGCTGTGTGTCAGACATTACCATAAAAACATAAACTAGATGGAAGGGCAGGGCACACTCATCATCATTTGTGCAGGTGAGGCAGAACACAGTGAGGGGGACAGCAATGCTAATATAGTTGGAAGAGGCTTGGATAGTGAATGGTGTTAGCTATGCACACATCTTGGAGATTGGAGGGAGTCAGGAATCGCATCCTTCTGTGAAGTGATGGAGCTTTGACGCATATAACACTGGCTGGGTATACTATATGCACCCTGAGTGTCAGGATGGAGGCATCCTGTCCAAGGGATGGCATACCATATCAGGAGCATTGGAACCAATCATTGTCTCCATGTGGCATTCCAGTAGAATATTGGTATCAGTGACTCTGGGAATGAGCATGGCATGGTGTTGCTCATAGTAGAGCTACAGGAAAATGTAAGGAAGTGTAGTGGATCTGAAGTGTAAGACCCTGATGGGCTTCTCCAGTGGAGCCAGAAGCACGTAGCGCACATGCACTGGAGTGTCCATGCACAGAAGCAGAGAAAGCCATGTACATTGTAAACAATGAAACTCCCTCTGTAATGGTGTGTGTCATCTGTGTAAGCCTGATGTGTGATCCAGCAATGAGTGTCCACCCCCTAGTATGTCCTCAGCAGCCATTTATCTGCATCCTCATGTGTACTAGTAGATGCCACCTGACCCACCAGTGCCCTCATATGAAGGTCTGATGCAGATGCCTATATGCCAGTTCACTCTGCATGCATTTAAAAATGTCTGACAGTTCCTGCAGGGGTTGTAGTCCCTTATGCAGGACATGCAACACACTCAGCATCTCTGATGTGGTATGACCAGTGTCTATCTGTACCTGGATCACTGACTTACACATCTTCTGATTGTTGCCAAGGATGATTCTAGGTCTGCAAAGGCTCTGCAGTCACACTGGCAAATGCCAAATACTTTTTCTCCTGTATCCTGGGTGTGTCCACCTAGGAGGTAGTGTAGCCATTTGATAGCATCTATGGTAGCAATATCTGTGACGCAGGGACTGGTTGACAGGGACTCGATAACCTTTGCTCCATACATGCAATGCCGGAGGTTCATCCTGTACCTCCACCATCATCTCAGCTGTATTTGTTATGAGTGTGCCCTCTGCCATTAACACTGTTGACAGTACCACTGTGTTATCAGACTGTGCCATGTGATGGCAACCTCAAGTGAACTGGATATCAGGCATGTTCCAACACATTGTACTGGATCCTCTATTACTTGAACCTGTGAATGCATGCAAACAACATACCTGCAGCAAAGCTATGTCATAGGTTTGACTTCCACCACCATGTGGTACACATTTTGCTCCATGCCAATTGTATACATAGCCTATGGACACATATGTACCTTGTGGTGCAGGTTGTCACTGGATGTCAGCTGTACATTTGTGTTTGTGTAAACTATTCACAGTTGCAACACACTTTCCTACAGTCATGTCACATGCTATTACATATTGGATGTATTCCCTGTAGACACACAGACAGCCATCACCAGCACATATCCTACATTCAACCCACTTCTAGGTATGAAGGTTTGCTCACTTTCCCGGTGAGAGGATAACAGAAATTCTTCTACTTCCAGAAGATGCCTCTGTATGTGGTCCACCCCAGTGGTCAAACTCTCTGTGGCAAATTCCTGTGCCTTAGTTTTGGGGTGCAATAACATATAAGTGATCATGTGATACCACAGTATCATTGCCCTATTATGTCTACCTACTGCATTTATGTCCTGCACCACTCCCTGCCAAATTGGGTCTTACCTACTTTACTCTTAGCAAAGATACAAATGCCATTTTACTGTCTCTGTTCTCCCTTAAGACTTCGACAGCTTTGTGTTCTGCTATATTGTAATATGTAACCATTCTGACATTGGGCTATACTGTTGGGGTAGTGAGAATGTTACCATTGCTTGATGTCCATTAGACCAGTGCAGATAACACAGTCTATGCCTGGTGTAGTGGAACTCATATCCTCTGTAGTATGTCATGTAGTCCATGTGCATATGAAGCAGTGTTGTGACACCTACACAACAGAACAGTGACTGGGCCTGACCATGTTCCTTATTCTATGTTAGGTTAAGGTCCTCCCAACAGGACTGCAGACTATCCTGACATGTCTTCTTGCCTCTAAGGTAGTGCCTCTTAAGCAAAACTGCAGCCTTTCCTACCATGCCCTTTCCCAGTGTCTTGTGAGGTTGAGACTCTCTAGTGGGACTACAACCTGTCCTGCTGTACCCTCTGCTTTATCAGGTTGAGCCATCCCATTCTGTCATTCCCTGTACAGTGTTATCTTACAAAAGTCCACTGATCTGCTGTAGTTCTTTCTGTTTCCATGCACCTTTGTATTATTGACTGCCCTCAAAAGGCTGCCTGCTGTTAGTTTGCCTATACAGTAGTGCACTCTGATATCCATTATATAGATTTCATAGATACTCCAAGGCCTCTTATGACAATGCACAACTTGCCAGTACATCCACTCATGCTGTACCCTCCCTCCTTTAGGAAGGAAATACCAGTCAATCCTGGAGTAAGTATTTGTCTACACATCCAGTCATATAGGTTATGTTTAAAAGAAAACTGGGAGTCATACTGCTTAACATACAGGGGGCGTTTGGGTGACACTGGATTATGACTGTCCCTCCACTGTGTTTTACTTATCTCCTGGTAAAAGTGTAGATCCTTAGTTCTAGTGTTGGTGGAGATATTGGACATGTAGAGATATACAGGAGGTCTAGGACCCCTGGCACTCTAATGTATAGAATGTGAGTCAGAGATCTTCTCTCATATGTCTATCAGATGCTGTATAAAGGGATAGAGTTTCCAGCCTCTAATGGTAGCACAGGGCCTGTGATTTTCTTGGCTAGGAATCTTCAGAGTCTTTCTAATTGTTTGATATGTTTAGTGAAATACATCCTGAAGTAGGAGTTGTACTCAATAACTGGCCTTGTCAAAGATGAGTTTAAAGATGCAATGACCTCTTTAGAGCTTGATGATATTCCTTTGGCAATTAGCTGTGCTAAATAAAAGGATAACCTGACAACTAATGTCAAATGATCATCAAGAGAGAGGGCAGTACCAACCCAAGTTTCTAGGTTCTTGACTAACCTTTCATTTTGTAGTGGTACATATATTCTATGTCTTTAAGTTGCTTGCCATAAAGAGGTCTCCTGAAATATGAACACCATATTTTTATAATGCTAAAACACAGCTAATAATGCAGTAACTATGACAGTGAGGTTGATTTTATGTGGTTGCCTCTGAATTGTGTCTATAATGGGTGGTGCTATCAGTCCTAGTCTGCACTACCTACAAGGCCCGCTCCCGCTCATTCATGGGCTGGGAAGTCATATACTGTGCATGTGCATGCATGGCCACTGTGAAGCCTGGCCATGCTACTGTAAAACTTGGCATCATTCTAGAGACCATGTGAATGGTGCTATGGTTAATGTGCATTGTGTTACCCACTGATGTGCACCCAGAGCCAGATCATGGTGAAATGAGCCCCTAGATAAGGTAATGGATGGGGTCCCCCATACACATATCCCCCACAGCCATTCCAGTGTCCCATTACCTGGCTATTTCTCCCGTTACCATAAACACTGTTCAAAACTCTGTGTGCACACTATTTTCTGCTTTACTTCTACAACGATTACAGATATCTGGATTTAATTTAAAACTTTTATTTCAAATTTTATAACACAAACACTGATATACAATTGCTAAACAAAAACAATACAGTCTCACAAGGAAAACAGACTTAGCATTAACAGTAAACTTCTCTGCCCTTGAAATTCACATTCATTGAAACTGCATTGAAACTCACATTCAAAGAAAATGCATCTAGCAAGTGGCTGATTAGGTTTACCTTTAGGCTGTTTTCAAACCACAGGCCCCTTGCACACATTTTAGGATCATGCATGCATATGTTTGATTCACCTTCCTGATTGTATAAACTTATATCCTTTGTATAGTATAGCACCATTTGTTAGAGTGTGCTTTAAATTTGTAGGTTTGAACATTTTTTTCAGTACGCAATGAAACAAAACGTATGAACCAATAATGACAAAACTGCAAAGTTCAGAATATCTCAACCATAAAAGGCCACTTGAACTTGTGTCATTACAATTCACCAATGTCAGTCAATATGCACAGTCTCTGCAGAAGTAAAAGTCATCTGAATAATTTAACATTAAAGAGATCTGTAACTAATAAAGAGGCTGATGCTAGCAAACAACTTTATATTACAGTGCCTGCTGCCCTTGAATAATAAATAGCATATGTTGCATTAAAAAAATTAGTAAGATGGTGTTATTGCATTAGGAAATGAATGGCAACTGACAACAGGTTCAAAGTTACTAGGCATCTCATCCAAATGAGGACATACTCAGGACTGCAGCACCCCCTTAAAATACAACACAGTATCAGCACTCCACCAACATGATGAGGGAGGACCAACAGCCTTCTGCCTTGAAAATATATTTGAAACTCAAAATGTCCTTCCATATCATTGTTGCAGTATTCTTTACAATAGGGATTCCCTGCCAAGGGCAGCTCAATGTCCAGCCAGTATACCAAAGCCTTTTGGTTGTAAAGGGTACGCCATACATCACACGTATGCTGCCTGTGCACAGCATAGGGCATAAAGGTGATGTATGGATGTACCATCCTCAGAACTTCTTTGCCGCCAATCTAAACGCCATAGTTGATCATCAGTCTGAACACACTTATCCTTTTGTTTACTGACTTTGTTGGGTGGTTGATTTCATGTCATCCAGAAAAGGGAAATGCCAGTGTGGGAGACAGATTTCCCATAAAGAACACCCCAAGTACTGTTTACTTTGCTTAGGTGCTTCACACGACCATACGTCTTATTTGTCAAGCTATTGTACCCAAGACCTTGCACAGTTGGCTTTCTTCCCTAGCTATTTATTTAGAGAATCAGAGTCTTAAGCTTCTAGAAAAAGACGCTATGGAAGGACCTTCTCAGCCCGAGGGACAGCCATTTATGAAGAAGGCTAAGAAAGCTAGGTCTGATTCTTCTGCTGTGCCACCTCCGATGGATGTCTCTCTTGAGGCTAGTGAAAGCCTAGAGGACCATCTGGTTTCTTTGTCAGATTCCTCTGCTGTGACCTCCTTGGAGGCCAACATGAATCTGGCTTCTCCCACGTCTAAGGAGGCCTTGCAGACATCCGCTTTGGATGTACAGGGGGAAACCACGGATGATTATTTCTGAACAGCCTAGTGGTGTTCCTCAAATTCTAGTGAGGGAAGAAATTCCAACTACTCTTGTTGAGTGTCATCAGGGGTCTGAGCCTGCTAAAATCTACAAGGCTGACATCCCCTTAAAAAAGTAGAAAATCGAGCATATTTTCCTGCCCCTAAAGACCCTCAGAGTTAATGTCACAACTTTACCCAAGGTCTGTTTAATGTTTTTATGGCTTTGAAGCCCCCTCAGGGAGTCTCTATTCCTGCTCCACCTTAGACTTCTACTCCTCTTAAGAGGTCTAGGTAGCAAGATTTTTCAGATGAGGACGTAGATTCTGATGAGGAATCTCTGATTTATTCTTCCCAGACTTCTTCTCCCTTAGATTATGGTTCTGAGGAAGAGGAGTCTATTAGTCCTGACTCTCCTTTTGAGGAGATTTCCTTTGGTAACACAATTTCCAGAATTATGGAATTTTTCAAGTGGGACTGTGCTCAGGTGTCTGATGGTCAGAAAAGGTACTATGAGCTCCTGCAATGGAGTTTCCTAGGCCTTCTGCCCTCCCTCCTGTACTTGCTTGCTTTGTTGGATGCCTTTTCTACTGCTACTCAGGCTCTTGATTCCATGCCCCCTACTCCCAAAAAACCTGATAGGTTTTATAAGGTGTCTGATGACTGCAAGTTTCTTTATAAGTGTCCCTCTGCTGACCACTCTCTGGTGTCAGTTGCCTCTAACAAGCCGTCAAAACTTTTACCTTCTACAAAGTTGCTTCCCTCTGACAAAGATAGTAGAACTATGGAGAAGTTGGGTAAGAAAGTTGATACTTCTGCTACTCTAGCTTTTAGAGCTGTGAATTATCAGACCCATATGAGCAGATATACTTTGGTTCTTCTGTCTCAGGCCTGTCAGGTTATTAGTGATCTTCCTAACTCTGAAGGGAAGTCTTCTGTGCTTTCTGTATTAGGGACTACATCTCAGGTGGCTCGCCAGTCCATTAAATACAACTATGATGCAGCTGGTGCATCATCTAGGGCTGCTGCTTTTAGATCTGTGTTAAGGAGGTGTTCTTGGCTTTGGCGTCAACCTTTGCCTGATGACATCAAGGCTAGGTTGATGGATGCTCTTCTGGACAATAAACATTTGTTTGGTTCTGCTGCTGAATTGTTTAAGTCCCCCAGGACAAGGATAAAGCTTTTGTGTCACCTGTTCCTAAATTTCAAAGGAATTATCCTAAGAAGCCTGCCTTTGTCTGTAGACAGTCTTGCTGCCCCCTTAAAGATAAGAAGGGTGGTAAAAGGGCTTCTACTGCTAAGGCTACTCAAACTCCTTCAGCTCAGAAGCCTTCTTTTCTTGACAAACTAGGTGATGTATGACTACTCTTGTCTTCTTTCCAGTCATAGTCCTCTTTCTCTTCATTTTCCCCTGTCCCTTCCTATTTGGTTACAGATCACCCAAGAGTCCTGGGTCCTTTCTATTATTTGCCAGGGGTAATCCACTTCTTGGGCATTCCTCAGCCTCCTCGGTAACAAATGCTTTTTTTTTCCATAGGTGCTTCAAGGCCTGTTGGGTCAGGGAACTATTCAAGAGGTTCCAGCTCCTCAGAAGGGAAAGGTGTTTTACTCAAGAAGGTTTTTGGTCCCCAGGAAAGAAGGCACCTGGAGACCCATTCTAGAGCCTTCTCGGCTGAGCACTTTTTTGAAAGTTCTGTCCTTTTAGATGCTATCCTTTAAAACCCATTTCCTCTTCTACTTCCTCAGACTTTTCTGGTATCCCTGTATCTCAAGGATGCTTATCTTCACATCCTTTTGAATCATCTTTTCAGGAAATTTTTGTGTTTCTCTGTTGCTTCCTGGCATTTTCAGTTCTCTGCTTTGTCCTTTGGCCTCTCTATTGCCCCAAGGGTCTTCACCAAATTCTTTGCTCCTGTAACTGCTTTTTGCAGAATGAGGGGAATACAGATTTTTCCTTATCTAGATGACCTCCTCATTCAGGCCTCATCTCCAGAGATGTTGCTTCAGCATCTTCACTTTGCAATTTGTCTTCTTCAGTGACTGAGGTTTACTGTAAATTTTCAAAAGTCATTCCGGACTCCTTCTCAGGATCATGTTTTTCTAGGATGTAGGCATTTACAATAAACCCCAGGCATAGAAAAAGGGCACCTTGACAGTTCTAATGTTGGCATCCCTCCGTCCTCCCAAGGCTTTAACTGATTGCCTTCTTTCAGTCCTTTCTTCCTCTAACATCAGTTTCAGCCAGGGAGTTTCTAATGGCCCTGGGTTTCATGGCTTCCTCCATTCCTTTGCTTCCTCTAGCCAAGCTGCACATGAGAAAGCTCCAGTGGTTTCAGAAGTCAGTCTGGCTTCAACACAGTCCCATGAGTGGATGCTTCACAGGGATGTGCTGCTGCCATTATCCACCAGCGGGGTACTCATCTAGTACATCTATTTGCCTCCCTGAACAGAAAACTTCCTCTTTTTTGCACCAGTGTCCCATGTCCTTTGGCTTGGAAGGTGGATGGCCTATCTTTTTCTTGGAAGGGGATGTTTCTTTATGCCTCCCTCCTCTTCCTCTCATTCTGAAAGTCCTGTTCAAGATAAAATAGAATGCTCCCAAAATCTTGCTGGAGACTCCCTTTTGGCCCAGACAGCATTGGTTCCCTCTTCTTCTGCATCTTGCCAAGGGCAATCATCACAAGTTGCCTCTCAGGGTGGACCTACTTACACAAGACAGGGAATCTTTCATCCATCCCGACTTGTCCACTCTTCCACTGACATTGTGGGTGATAGGGTTTTGATCCCTACAGACTTGGGTCTTGCAGGAGGAAATGAAACCCACTACTAGGAAATCGTACTTATCCAAATGTAAGAGGTTTTCTGTTTGGTGTATTTCCCATAACCCTGTTTCACTTTCTGTGGATATTCCTTTGGTTCTTTCTTATTTGTGTGAATTGCTCAATGCTGGGTTGGCATATTCTGTTAAGGCCCACCTTTCAGGTATCTCTGCTTGGTTGCTTTTGACTCTCCCTTTAGCCTCTAGAATTGAGGCAAAACAGTTTATTCAAGGTGTTCTTCACATTAGGCCTCCCAGGAAGCATGTCCCTCCTTCATGGGACCTTAATTTTGTTTTGGAAAAATTGACCCAGGCTCCTTTTGAACCTGCTGAATCAGCTTCCTTGCAGCAGTGTTTTTGGAAGACCCTTCTTCCTTTGGCTCTTACTTCAACAAGACAGGTGCCTGAGCTGCAACCCCTTATGGCTATTCCTCCTTTTTTTAGTTTTCCATAAGGACAGGGTGTCCCTTTGTACTAATCCTTCTTTTATGCCCAAGGTTGTTAATGAATTGTCTCTTAATCAGTCTATTCATTTGCCCACTTTTTCCCTTCTCCACAGTCTGCTAGTGAAAAGGTTTTGCACACGTTGGATTTGCGTAGACAACTCAGATATTATTTGGATAAGACTAAAGCTTTTCAGAAATCTGAACAGCTTTTTGTTTCTTTTCATCCTAGGTCTTTAGGTTTGACTTCTGTGCATACATTTACTAAGCACTATAAGTTGGATATGATTTCTAGGGCCAGAAATGGTTTTGCCAGGGTCATTCTCCATGACTTCCTACAGGGCTCAGCTGGCTCCAGCATTCGTCTTCCTGAGCTTTTGTACTCTCCCTATTGTAAAGAATACTGCAACAGTGATATGGAAAGACATAGTACAGCTGTGTAAAACTCTTACCATAACAGTGGATGTGCTTCTCTTCACTGTTGCAGTATTTGCTCCCTCCTTCCTCCCCTGTTACTTTTTCCTTCTGGATGTGCTTGTTACCTAATCTTATCCTTAGATTGTTGTTCCTACTGGGGCTTTTTATTTCTGGGGATGGTACATCCATACATCACCTTTATGCCAGAAAATATCTCAGAATGCCTTCTAACTAGCATGAAACATGACCTATCAGCCTCTCTGGAATTGCTATTTAACTGTAGCTTCCAAACAGGCTTCATGCCTTATGAATAGAAAACAACAACAGGCATCCTTCTGCACAAAAGTGGGCCATCTACAGACCCTGGGTACTACAGACCCACAAGTCTCACTAGTCTTATATACAAAGCCATGGAAAGAATTATCATGGAAATGATCAATAATGGTACAGTAAACTTCCAAACATGGGATCCAACCCAGTCTGGTTTTGTCAAGGGCAAGTTATGTCTACTCAAACTGATGGACTTCTTTGAGAAGGTCGCCAAAGCAATGGATGAGGGCAAAATAGTTCACACTGCCTACCTTGACATGGCCGAGGCATTTGACAATACCCAACTCGGGCATTGTTGACAAACTCAAGAGGTTAGGTATAAATCTGTATGTCACCCTGTGGATAGTTATGAACCTGTCCCTCCAGCATGTTCTGTTGATTGTGGTAATGAGGTTGAGGTCTCTGGAGAGTGTGGTGCGGAGGGATTGGGATTTCTTTAGATGTAGCATTTCTAACAGAGCTGGGTCAGACATGGCTTTGTAAGTCAAGCAGAGATCTCCTTGTAGTAGACAATATGAGACAGAGAATAGCTGGAGTTTTTTGAGTCTGTCTGTGTAGAACATGTGTTTAAGGCCTAGGATCCTCTTTGTTAAGTACTTTTGTGGCCTTTCCAGCTGTTGCATGTGTCTAGTGAGGTACATGCCAAATGGGGCATTATACTCTATGATTGACCTAATGAGGGAAGATAGAGAGAGATGATGACCTCTTTCTTCCTGGATGCAAAACCCTTGGTAATGAGATGTGCCACATAGAAGGACTTTCTGACCACAGTGGCAATGTGGTGGATGAAGGAGAGGTTGCTGTCAACCTGTGTCCCCAGATCTTTTATAACGCCTTCAGTGTTCAGTGGGCTCCTATCAATGTGGTAATTAGTGGGAACTGAGTTTTTCCCAAAGGGGATGACGACTCATTTTTTTTTGGCATTAAGCTTAAGGTCATGGTTTCAACACCAGTCATTGGTCTCAGTGAGGCCTTTCTGTAGAATGTCTACATCACTTGGGGAGTTAATAATGGCTCCCAGCTTGCTGTTGTCTGTGAACTTGGTCAGCCAGAGTCCCTTCATGTTGGCCTGGACTTCTGAGAAGTAGATGCCAAACAGGAGAGGACCCAGGACCAATCCCTGTGGGACTCCACTCGTGACTGGTCGGCAGTCTGACTTGGAGTCCGCTACTTTCACACTGTGGGTTCTGTGAGCCAATTTGCAATACACCTAGTGATATAGGGGTTGATGCCTAGTTTGGTGAGTTTATCAATAATTCCTGAGTGGGGAATAGTATCAAAGGCCTTGGCCAGATAGAGGTAGGCTGTATGAATTGCCTTGCTCTCATCCACAGCTCTGGTGACTGACTCAAAGAAGTCAACCAGGTTGAGCAGGCATGATCTACCTTTCACAAAACCAAATTGCGTGGGATCTAGAGTTTGGAGATTCCCTATATCCTTGTTAATTAGGTCCATGATGATGTGCTCCATAGCCTTACATAACAGACTCATCAGGCTAATGGGGCAATAATTCCCAGGGTCTGTAGTCGCTCCCCCTTTATGGAAAGGGATGATTGTAGCAGTGCACCATTCAGTAAGGACAAAGCCTGAGGTGAGGCTGTGATTGAACAGGGCCATACAGATGTGGTGCCAGTTCATTTTGTAGTTCATGTAGAACACATCCAGAGATATTGTCAAGTCCCATGGAAGCTGTATTCTTGACCTTTGACAATGCAGCTTTAACCTGTGCTGTAATAATGCTGAATGCCTAGCATTCTTCCAGTATTGTGATTGGTCCTTTGTGGGGGGAGAGGGGTAAAGTTGGCATTGAATCTGTCAGCCAGTATGTTGGCAATATCTGTTGGCTCATATAGGTGGTACCATTGTGTAGTAACTCAGAGCAAACCTGGGTATTGCTGTGGAGATTCTTGCTATAACTATAGAAGGCTTTGTGGTTGTTTTTAGTGTCTGCTGCAATTCTGCCTTCATAGCTGACTTTAGAGGTTTTTGATGAGGGATCTCAACTTTTTGTTGAGGCCAATAAGGGAGTTTTTCCAGTCTTGGGACTTCACCTTTTTCTGCAACAGTTTCTTCCTTCTGTTGTAGAGTTTATTAATGGCAGGGGACTACCAGATTGGCTTCCTTTTTTTGGAGGAGAGCATTTTGGTTCTGTTGGGTATGGCTAGTTCCATGCATTTATGTACGTGTTCGTACAGTGCATTGGTGTATGATTCGGCAGTCATGCATTTATTTTCCATTGACTTGGGTGCCGTGAAGTTAGCCACCTATGTTTCTAGGAGCCCAAAGTCAGCTTTGGAGAAGTTTTTTATGGTGGTTATCTTTGCAGGGGTGCGGGTGTGATGTGGATTTCCATGGTGATTCGTTTGTGGTCGGATCCAACCAGGGAGAAATTGAC
Source organism: Protopterus annectens (assembly GCF_019279795.1). Classification (NCBI taxonomy): domain Eukaryota; kingdom Metazoa; phylum Chordata; order Ceratodontiformes; family Protopteridae; genus Protopterus; species Protopterus annectens. Next base: position 643,269,420 of record NC_056729.1, on the reverse strand, counting down.
TATTGGTGTGGAGCAACGGTTGCCCATGTTAGTAATAACCAGGTCAAGGATATTGCTTCCTCTACTGGGGGTAAGAATGAGCTGGTCCAGGAGGTGTGCATATCTTCTATGAACATGGAGGCACCACCGCCTTTGTAGCTTTGGTCCATGTTCTGGGGATGAAAGGTGTGGAATGAGAATAGCCTGGTAGCACAGGGGTGCTTTCTGCTGCTTTAAACCAGGTTTCTGTTACAGGACAAATGTTGATGCTCTCCATTTTGAGGAGTGCTTCGAGCAAGTGGATCTTGAGATTTAGACTTCTAGCACTGAGCAGCTTGAAAGTACAGTTTTGTACCTACCATAAATGTAGATGTTCGAGTGCTCATACAGCTGCAGTCATAACAGAAGGGTTATCCTGCCGTCAGGCGGGTCCTCGGTCGGCCGAATTCCAAAGTCTAGGTCCGGCGTCGGTTGTCGTCGCTTCTTCCCTGATGTCAGTGCGGCAGGGGTATAAAAGAGGCAGCCAACGCCATTTTCTTCAGTTTTTCTTGCCCCAGATGTCAGGTGCCCCCAGAAGGAAGGCAAACATAATGTTATGCAAAGATGCAATGTTGATAAATCAAAAACAGTAGTTGCAAGTAAATACACCATAAAAGAATACCCCAAAAAGGTTATATGAAAAGTGTTTGTCATAAGGCCTGTCCTAAGAGGGGATGGAGGGAGGGAAACCTGGACTGCAGCTGTATGAGCACTCAGAACATCTACATTTATGGTGGGTACAAAACTGTACTATGTTCATCGTGCATACAGCTGCAGTCATAACAGATGGGTAGAATCCCAAAGCTAAGTAAGGGTGGTAAGCACTAAGTGGAACTAGGAGGGGCTAGGATGCCCTGCAGGACTGCTGTGGCAAAGCCCGCTCTAGATTTTGAGTATAGTGGGAGGTGATAGTGCTTGGAGAAAGTGTGCACTGAACTCCAGGTGGCTGCTTCCAAAATGTCCTTGGTAGGGACCCCCCTGAGGAAGGCTGCAGAGGTAGCTGTGGCTCTGGTGGAGTGGGATCTGATGCATGCAGGCACAGTTTTTCCATGAAATGAGTAACAAAAGCGTATGCAGTGGGCTATCCATTTTGAAATTGTCTGTTTGGAAATAGCCTTTCCCTGAGCACCTACAGCATAGGACACAAAGAGTTGCTCAGATTTCCTGAATGGCTTTGTTCTGTCCAAGTAGTAAAGTTGTCTGTGAATGTCCAAGGAATGTAGTAGTCTTTCCCCTTTGTTTTGTGGATTAGGATAAAAGGTAGGTAAGTGGATAGTCTGATTCAAAGCTACACTGGATACTACCTTTGGCATAAAAGTAGGATTGGTTTGTAAGGAAACTCTGTCCTGATGGAAAATGATGAAAGGTTGCACAGTCATGAGGGCCTGTAGCTCCGAAACCCTGCGTGCTGAGGTGATAGCCAGAAGAAAGGCTGTTTTCCATGACAAGTACTGTAACTCTGTTGAAGAAGCTGGCTCGAAGGGAGGAAGGGTCAGCTTTTCCAATACGTAGTTGAGGTCCCAAGCAGGGACTGGTGGTTTCCTTGGGGGTTTTAAATTCTTTGCCCCTCTGAGGAACTGCCTTAAGAGAGGGTGAGAGAATAATGGAGGATCTGTGTTGTATTGTGCAGAGATGGCTGAAGCATGGATCTTGATGGAGGAGAAGGAAAGTCCATTGTTTAACATCTCAGCTAGGTACTGTAAAATTTGAGGAATATTTATTACCCAAGGATTCTGTCCCTTTTCTTGATTCCAGGCACAAAATCGTTTCCATTTGGCGGAGTAAGCCTTTCTAGTAGAAGGTCTTCTGGCCTCCAAGATGACATCCTGCACCTCCTTGGAGAGGAGAAACTGTTGGGAAATCAAGGAATTTTCCATGCAGCCAGATTTAGAGTTTTGAGATGGCTGTGAAGGGTTTTGTAGTTGTGCTGGGACAACAGAAGAGGGACTAGAGGTAGGATCCATGGTGGGGAATGTGTCAGGCTCTTCAGGAGCGGATACCAGTGTTGTCTTGGCCAGTCTGGAGTGATGAGAATCATTTTCGGCCTCTCTGCTCTGGCTTTTAATAGAACTTTGGGCAGCAGAGGAAGAGGCGGGAAGGCATAGACTGTCAATGTTGCCCAATTGAAGGAAAGTGCGTCCACTTTCCAGGCCTTTGGATGATAGACCCTTGAACAAAATTTTTTCAACTGGCAATTTCTGTGGGTAGCAAAGAGATCTATGTCTGGCTGTCCCCATGCCTGAGTTATCTTTGTGAAAAGTTGAGGATGCAACTTCCATTCGTGTGGATCTGTCATATTTCTGCTTAGGTTGTCTGCCAGTGTGTTTTCCTTCCCTGGCAGGAATTGTGCCTGCAGCTGAATTTGCAATTCCAGTGCTGTGTTCCATAGGGTCATGGCTTGCCTGCACAGGGGGTATGAATGAGTTCCCCCCTGTTTGTTTATGTACCACATCACTGTGGTGTTGTCTGTCCTTATCAATAGCTGGCCTGGATGCAGTAGGTCTTTGAAGGTCATAATAGCCTTTTGCATGGCTAGCATTTCCTTTTGGTTGATGTGAAGGTGCTTCTCTTTTCGGGTCCATTTTCCCTGAATGCACTGATCTATCATGTGTGCTCCCCAGGCATAGTCTGAGGCATCTGTTGTGATGATTTGAGTTGCTTGAGGTACACAGAAAGGAAGACCTGTGTTTTTTTGGCAAGCTTGAGTCCACCACAAAAATTCCTTTTGAAGGCATGGAATGAGTGGGATAATTGTTTCCAAGCTGTGGCTGTGTTGAGACCATAAGTTTTTCAGGTACCATTGAAGTTTCCTCATATGCAGCTTTGCATATGGGATTAGTAGGATGCAAGATGCCATGAATCCCAGAGCCTGCAGGATTTTCCTTGCAGTTAGCCTGGTGTAAGTTGCCATTTTTCTGAAGTATTGAGACAGTTGCCCTTGCTTGTCTGGCGTGAGGTAGGCCATCTGGGTGGTTGTATCCAAGCTGGCACCCAGGAAAATTATTTGTTGAGAGGGTATTAGTTTTGATTTCTTTTTGTTGACTGTGTATCCCAGGAAGTTCAACAGTTTTATTACAAACGCCAGGTGCTGCAGTAGTATGTCCTTGCTGTCCGCTTGGATCAGGCAGTCGTCCAGATATGGGTAGATTTGTATCCCTTGTAGTCTGTAGAAGGCGATTACTGATGCCAGGCATTTCGTAAACACTCTGGGCACAGTAGATAAGCCAAAGGGCAATGCAGAGAATTGGTAATGGGTTGAACCTGCAAGAAATCTGAGGTATCTTCTGCAATCTTGTCTGATAGGGACATGCAGGTATGCCTCCTTGAGGTCCAATGTTACCAGCCAAGACTCCTTGCCCAGCATGGGAAGAAGCTGCTGTAATGTGAGCATCTTGAATTTTGGCACCTGCAGATATGTGTTTAGGATGGATAGGTCTAAGATAGGTCTCCAATCTTTGTCTTTCCTCGGTACCAGGAATAGTCTGGAATAAAACCCTTGACCTTGTTCTTTTGCAGGTACCTCTTGAATTGCTTTCATGTCCATGAGAGCTGAAACTTGTTTTGTGCCTCTGCCATTTGATTTTGTGGCAGGTTTGGCATGCCTCTCATTTTGGAAGGGTGTGAAAGTGGAACCTGTAGCCTCTGTCTATAATGTCCAGAATCCATTTGTCTTTTGTAACAATATGCCAATTTTTTGAGAATAATGTCAGTTTTCCGCCCAAAGGTGCTGCCATTAAAGCTTTGCTTGGCAGGTGTAGGGGGAAGTCATTGTGTCTGTTTTCTAAAAGACTGTGATCTATCTTCTCCACCTCTTGGGGTTGGTGCTTGCCACTGTCTGGCTCTGAAAGATCCTTGAGGTTGCCCTCTGCCCCTTGGGCGCCTGTATCTGCCCCTTTGAGGTCTGTCCGTGGCTGGAAAGGACCAATTTTCTGAAGGCCAGTTTCTGCTGAAACATGGAGGCTGTACCTGCAGAAAATCTTTAACTGTTTGCGTTGATTTTGCTTTTTCCTCCATTTTCTTTAGCACCTCCTCAGCTTTAACACCAAACAATACATCTTTTTGAAGAGGTGCATCCAATAATTTAGCTTTGACATGATCTGGTAAGGTTTGCTCTTTGAGCCAAGCATGCCTACGTATAACAGACCCCGTAACAGCAGCTCTACATGAGGCCTCTAAAGCATCAAAACCACACTGTAAGGTATGTTTACCCACTTACTCTGCACCATGCAACAAATCCTGCAACTCTTTTAAATCTGGTTGTTCTGGTTGTGTCATCTTGCTTTTCAGCTGAGATATCAAAAACTGTTGATACTTTAACATATGGAACTGACAGTTTAATGCCCTCATGGTTAAAGTGGCCGAGGTGTACACCTTTTTCCCCCACCTTTCTAAAGCTCTGGAATCTCTCTCTGAAGGTAATGGATTTTTAGCAGTAGAGGCCTTAATTCCCTTGGGACCCTGTGAAATTGTTTCTGGGTCAGCAGTATGACTTTTATATAGGAACTGGTGAGAATCAGGAACCCGGTAATACCTGTCTGGTTTAACAGGAGCTGGAGGCAAAGAATCAGGATTAAGGCTGGCTTCTGTGTACACATCATCCAATATATCTAAAACAGGAGGGATAGCCAGAGGCCTATGCTGGGGGAGCAGAAGAAATTCCCTGAGCCTTTTCTTGGAATCTGAGTAATCTTGGCCTTCCCAGTGAAAGTGTTCCCTCAATGTATGCAGGGTTTCCCCAAAAGAGAAGTCCTCAGGGGTGGAGACCGAGGGAATAGATTCCTCTGCATCAGAGTCTTCGAATGGAGAATAGGCATAATCCTGGTCCTCAGATAGTTCTGAGGTAATAGAAACTTGATCTGAGGAAGGGTAGTCTTCCTCTAATCTGGGCCTTTTGTCAGAGGGGGGTTGAGAACCCCTGATAAGAGTAATCAAATCCTCAGCCATTTTAAGCATCTGTTTTTTAGGCATGGTGCCTTGAGAGGGGGTCTGAGGAACCTGTTTTTTGGTTTTCATGGCTGCTTTAGATTTAGTGAAGGCTTTAATAGAGAAGGAGGAAGGCCTGAAGACCGCTTGAGAAATGGCAGGCCTGTCTAAATTCTGAGTTTCCCCGCCAGGAGTGGCGTCGGGATCTGTAGTAGGAATGGGGGCCGAGGAGCCTGCGACCTCGGGTACTGAAGACACTGGTAATGCATTGTCATCGGTACTCAGGGGCTGCGTAGGCGCCTCGCTGAGTACCGGAGAACCGGTAGTCGGCCTTAGCGTGGTTTCAGTAGGTGGTGCGGACCTCGTATGTCGGTCCTTATCTTTGCGTTTTTTGCTCAAAACTGGAGTCGGAGTATCCGACGACATAATATAATTAAATTTTTTGCCAAAAAAGTGAAGGGCGAACTCCGCCCGACGCTTAATAGTGCGTTTATTTAATCTAGCACAAAAACGGCAGGCCGAGACGTCGTGGTCTGGGCCTAAGCAAGGTATACAGAAAGAGTGGAAATCCATATGCGGTATTTGCTTCCCACATGAAATGCAATTATTAACTTTGTCTGACATCGGTCTGAGGCAAGAAAAGTTTCCCCAACGGGGCACTTAGCTTTCAAGAAGACTTCGGCTGAAATACTTTCGTAAATCTCAGGAGCTGGCCGACCGGCACTTGCAAACTGCTTCTGCTTCGGGCACCGCGCGGCAAGAAAGACTGAAGAAAATGGCGTTGGCTGCCTCTTTTATACCCCTGCCGCACTGACGTCAGGGAAGAAGCGACGACAACCGACGCCGGACCTAGACTTTGGAATTCGGCCGACCGAGGACCCGCCTGACGGCAGGATAACCCTTCTGTTATGACTGCAGCTGTATGCACGATGAACATCCTCAGATTGCATTTGTTTATAGCTGTTACGGTGGTAATTTGGTCTTTGGAACACCGCCTAAAAAGGCACTATAGGGGTGGCAAAAGCCTTAGCCAGTACCCGGAAACCCAGGGTGACAGATGCAGGCCCATCTCTGGCAAAGCATCAAGGTCCGTCAGTCATGTCATCCCAAGCAGACAGATAGTGGATCCCCTTATAATGACCCCAGAAACTTAGCCAATTGTTGAAGTCAATCATTTTCTGTTTGTACTGCGGTATCATTCTGGGCGACAGTAGGATGCTGCTCAGGGGTAGGGTCATACCTGCCTGGGCCAAATAATCCGAGAGCTCCACCATGTTTCTTTTCATGTAGTCCAGGGAGGTGCTTCTCAAGTCATTCACACCCACATGGACAATGACAGAGTCAGACTTGTACTTGTTGTGGAGTGACCTGACTGCGTGTGTTATGTTTCAGATTCTGGCACCTGATAGACAGCTGACTGTTACCTTCTCCTTATTCAACCTAGTGAGTGGGAGATCAGTGTGCCTCACTATCGATTCACCTATGATTAGTGTATTGGGCAAGCTGTTTTGCCTTAGGGGCTCTGGTCGAGGGGCACACTGTGTAGGTGAGCTGTGTCTTGAGGTTTGTGCTGTGTTGTGCTGGTTGAGTGCATTTCTGCCTTGGAGGTCTCTGCTGTCTGGGTAGATTTCTATTGAGAGCCTCTGTGAAGGTGGGTGTCTGGTTTGTGTTTTTATGTGAGAGCTGTTATGGTGGGTGTTCTGGAGGGCTATGTGTTGCATGTGGTGTGGTGCAGGTGTTGACTTTCTCCTCTTGACCAGCTATTCCGGTCTTGGCTTGAGAGTGCATGGCTTCCAATTTGGATATACAAGTGCAACTTCTCACAAGTCTGAGTGTTGGAAGGTAAGAGGAGGGGCTGTCTGTGCACATGAGGCAGATGCTACACTGCCTCAGAATGCCCAAATACGCCAGGTTGAGAAAGCACAGGGAACTGACCTTTAGACATGCCAGGAGGGATGGTCATTATTACTAAGTACTGGAGCTGTTTCCTTATATGTTCAGGAAAAATGTCACTCAAGGTGTCTGAGTCTGTAGAGAGCACTGCCAAACACTTGAGGGGAAACTAATACATGAAAATTTAAGGATGAAGTATTTAGGCAGATATTCTGACGTTAGAAAGAAATCAAGCAGTGCTTACTGAAAAATAAAGAATTAACTTGTCAAGAATGATGAAAATAGGGGAGTTGCATGAATGGCTACTGCCTGGCTACTACTAATGCTGATCTCAGCACAGCTTCACTCTGTTGGGATACAATACTCCTTTGCTTTTTCTTTTACCAGAAGCAAAATATTAGCACCAATCCCAGGAAGAGAAGCAGGCCATGGCCTGTTTCATGATCCACAGTCTTGTCTGAGATGATGCAAGGGTCTGCGGGCTTGTAGCCTTTTTCTGGTAGATGCCTCGAATGGCAACCAGACCAATCAGGTACGTTAAGCACAGACACACACTCTCCAACCAGAAAGAGTCAGGAATCAATGCACTCCGCTCCTACTCTCAACTAGGATCAGAATATAAGCACAGATTCCAAGCTGTGACCTATAAAGCAGTTATTAGGCTTTCTGGTGAGCAGCAGTCTCCAGGAAGTAATGTCACTATACTCCTTCTCTCACCAGGAGAAAACAGAAGCACTAATCCCAAGATGACTATTGAGAGGTAGGATGTGGGCTCTCCAATAACTGGTGGTCTTGCCAAAGATGCTTAAAGGTAATATGAAAAAATGGTTTATCCTAAGCCCTGCAGTATGCACTAGAGGAGTTAAATGTGAAAGTAGGTAACTTAAAGTTTTACCTGTCTAAAAAGTTAAGTTTTAGTGGAGAGTCACTATTTTTAAAACGGCAACATACATTGAAAGGGGGTGGTCACTTTTGTCTTCTGGTACTATGGAATACAGTAGGATGGCCAATAAATTTAAATAGTTGAATGGGAGACAGTAGAAAGTGTAAACTCTTTCTTCACCTGCTGAACAGAGACCATGGGAAGAACCTGCTAGGAGAGTATTAGAGGACCCTTTGCAAATGGATTCCTGGCACCTGCTTAACAGGAAACTGAGTAATGCCACTACCATAATCAACTGTAGCACGCATTGTAGAGACAAATATAGTGATGTGCAGAGATGCAATCTAGATTTTCTCCACCAGTGGGAAGAAGAGGGTAGGGAGCGAAAGCCAGTTTTTTATTATAAATATTCTCTTCTTGGTTTGGCATTGTACATGAGACATAGTACCTTTTGCTGCAATTGCCTTTGTTTTCAGTTATGCTGAGCTGACTGCTGTTTGCTTTATGTCTTCCATCACCCCCAGGTGATATAAAGAAAATGGGATGGCCTATTAGAGGAAGTAATGCAGGCTGTCCTGGTGGCAGGGTAAGCATAGTGTATTGCTGGCAGCAATGTACTATTTTAATAAACTGCAACATGTTACCTCTCTGTTGTATTTTTATCTTTTTGTTTCTTCCTTTTTGTTTTTGTACTTTCTTTCTTGTTTGCTTACTGCAGGATCAGCTTTGGCGCAGTGGTCATACAGTGTCCACTGTGCTCTACTCCTGTCACCATACCCACTGCCAGGTCTCCAGCAGTACACAGGCCTGTCTCTCTGCAGGGTGAGGAAGTTCACTCTGTTGAAGGTAACCTGGAGAGTTCTGTAGCCACCTCTTAGGATTGAGGTGAATGCCTCTCATCTGACAGTAGTATGAAGGAACTTTATTGGGCCACCTGTCAAGAAATGCAGTGGCTGGTGAAAGCCAAGGTGGACTAGCAAGTAGATGCCCTACAATGGCACTCTGGAGTACCTCGTTGTGCAGCTGATAGAATTACACAGCAAGCCAGCCCTATCTATTGTGCCATCAGACTCAGAGCCTACCCATGATGTCAGCCACAGAGGTGACTGACGTCTGGATGGGTTCTCAACTGGGACAGTTTGGCAGACTTTCCTCATCCCTCCCAATCCCAAGCACTTTAGTCATATCCTTTTCTGTCACTCTCTGTACCTTGTTTATAGCCTGGCACTCCCATCACCAGTTGTCCACCCTCTGTTAGTTCATATCTCTTTCGCCCTCTTATGTGCTACCTCCACTGTTAGCCTTTGTCTATATTATATATGCATGCATCTGCCCATGCTTCCTTCTCTTTACCATGCAATGTACCTAAACTTTCTCCTGGCTACCTTTTCTGTACCCTTCTTCAAAAAAATGGGTACCTGCACCCACAAAATGTATACCCTTTTCTAAACCTCATCGACCTTCCCTTCTTCTTGTTCTGTGTGTTTCTCTGTTTGATCATCCTTATTTCTACCTCTTCTATCTCCCAACTTCATCCCAACTTACATAGTACGATATTCTTAGGTTTGCTGTGGTGCCCTGGTATGGACTTCGCATGCTGCAGCTTTGATATATGACCACCAGCCTCATGCTTTCCCTTAGGAGGTTACGCGACTGCTCATAGCAGAGTTGATCCATGAACACATTTACTGCCATTATTGTGGCTGCAAAGGTTCCTTATGTGGTACTTTTCTGGCATGACCTCACTATACTCGAATCATGTGCCTATATTTCCTGTTGGGCCACAATGTGCTAAATTCATCACACTATTTCTCTCCGTGCTGTCATGTCATGCTTTTTTTCTGAATACCCTCCCCCAACATCTCTAGCATCATTGCAATAAAACTCTAAATACATTAGGGCATAATATTTATTTTCAGAATTTGCTTTTATGTCTGTTCCTTCTTCGCTACCTAAAACTATCATTTTGTACAGACACAGTGATATACACATGCATAATACATTCCATTCTGCACCTGTATCTGTCATTCTCTTTCTTCTTCTTCATTTTCCAAGTGGGCATTATTTCAGTATGATTTTTAATGGAATTTATTTAGCATTTTGTTTGGGTGGCCATGGTGGTGCAGCGGTTAGCATTGTCGCCTCACAGCAAGAGGTTCTCTGGTTCGATCCTCGGCTGGGGTGCCTTCTATACGGAGTCTGCATGTCCTGTGGTCGCGTGGATTTCCTCCGGGTGCTCCGGTTTCCTCCCACATCCCAAAGACATGTTTGTAGGTGGATTGAACACTCTAAATTGGCCTTAGGCATGAGTGTATGCATGTGTGTGTGCCTTCTGTGGAAGGTTGGGTGCCGGGCTGGCAACTCGACACTGTAAAACTCCACTGCCAATCATGAGCGGACAGGTGATCCGCTGTGGCGACCCCTAACCGGGAAAAGCCGAAAGAAGATGATGATTTAGCATTTTGTTTACAACAACTCATATCTGCTTTGTATGGCACTGTTATGCAAACAAAACACAACTGTTTCCTAGGAAAAATTAATAAACAGTCTGTTAACAGCTTCCTCGTATTGTTGTAGCTCTGTGGTGTACTTGGTTGCTATTTCCTGTAACATAGTTATGTTTAATTAGCCTCCTGCTGTTCAGGATTAAATGGTTTAATATATACTTAAGTGTTGCCTTCCTTAAAAGACAGTCCCATGTTATATTTTCCCATTGTATGCCATTCGCAAATGTATCTATTTGAAGATCTTTAAGACTTCACCAGACTCACAATTCAAGTCTTTTCCAGACTCACAATTGTTAGGTAATCTGCACAACTCCGCTATATTTTTTGACTAATAAATGACAGTGTACTTAAAAATCTCCTGAAATTGCCAATTAATAGACAAATAAAACACCCGACAAAGTCTGTCCAACACAGTAACTTTAATTAACCAACTTCGTAATAAATAAATGCAGCAATGCATACTTCCTATATAGTGAACAAACACAGGATGTATTGTATAATTAAACTATTTAATATTCAATTGCTTATACTTCAACATACAGGCTTATAGAGATAATGTCATTAGTACCCAGAGGCTGGTCAGCATTCAAAGTCATTGACCAGAACAACTCCCTCCTCACTAACAAATTAGTCCAGTCCTCACGTCTGGGGATACATTTAATATTTTCCAGTATAAAAGACAAGCTTACCAAAATCAGGCCACATCTCCACATGTCTAGCAAAAGCATTGTTTTATCCTGTTTTAATAACATAAATATTCTGAGAAATCTTTACTTTGAGACATTTCTTTCCTGTATGAAACGCAGAACATATATCACTTCCTTGGTGGTGGAAATTTAGTGACCTTTGCAAGACAATATCAGGTTTATCTCCTATAGCCTAAAAACTGCCTGCATTGATAAACCTGCACGCTTCACACTTAACCATGCCATGTAAAATATTTTTTTCTATCTGTACGCGACTCTCACTCATGGCACAACTTTAACACTGCCTTTCACACTGCCTGCCAGCTATCTGGAATTTTGCAAATAATTATATGTCATTTGTGAACATTAATATGATTTATATAGAAGTGTGACAGAAGGAGATACTGCCAGCACAGCTGTCTGGAATTTTGTAAATAATCATATGCCATTTGTGAATATTAACATGATTCATATGTTTGTCTTACAAATGTATTGGAACTATATGTTATATGTATATTAAACTACTGGTACAGAAGTGTGTGTTGAACAGGGTTTGTACAGTACAAAGCTTCAAGGATGTGTCCACAGCGTACGCTGCTGGCTTAGAACAGAAATGCATATAAACTATATACCTCTGCAAATCTATATGTTTTAACAGTAGAAACTAGAACTTACAGAGTTAACTTGCAAAGCTTCAAGAAAATAGTTGAAATTAAATTGTTTTATGATTGTGCTATAAAAGTTATCTTTCAGTTTCAGTCAACAGGAGACAGGATGCCTACACTAGGGGACTCTCTGTGTTGTTTTGTAAGTGTTTTATTGTTTTATGTCCTCCAGGAGTTGCAATCATCTGAAGGCGATGTATTTTCATAGAGAGATGTTAAATGTTGGACAGTGGAGGCTTAGCTTGGGAACTAAAGTCAGGTGACAAAAAGTGATGTCATCCAAGCTAACCCAGCAGTAATGTTTGATATTAATTTAAGAACTCTCTCAGAGAGAGACTGTGCATTTTGTATTTTGTCTTCAACCTAACAAGAGCATCCACTCATCACCACCTTCTGCACTTGCTTTTCTGTAAGTAAGTTTCTTGGGCATAATAACTCTTTTAGATTCAGATAGGAATATAGTAAAGTATAGCTTTATTCTAGACTGTCCTGTACGGTTGTTTTAAATATTTCCTGTGATTTTGAACTCTGATGAAACTGATTACTTACTGAGTATTCTTGTTCTTTTATTATTTATGATTAAATATATTTAAACCTTTCAATTGTGGCTGGTCTGTTTAGAGATATTTAAGCTCTTAGTGTAATTGCATATCTATTTGGTGACACTGTACAGGCCACTATTAATAGCCTTGGTCTCTTGTTCAAACACCCATTTGGATTAATAGTAACATTTAACAATAGGATTGGGCATCCTTTGTTAAGGGCCTTAAAGTAGCTGATAAAGAGTGGCTGGTGGCAGTCAGAACTACCTTATAGTCTGGGCAGAAGGGCATATAGCTAGTAAACCTGTGCCAGCATTTCCCAGGCGTGCGTGTGAATATGTGTGTGTATATAAATCAAATCTCAGAGTGTGTGTGTGTCAGCTACTTGGGCAGGAACACGAAGCACTGCTTGGACAGAGAGGGTACTGGAGATCTTGGTCTGGCCACTCAGCTGAGATCTCAACCTGGTGCCAGTGGGGAGTCTTATTGGGGATTTGGAAAAAGAGGGAGAAACCAGCTCCAGACTGACTGTAATCTCTGTGTGCTCTTAAGGGAAATTGCACTTTACTGTGTGTATTTGTCATCCTCCCACTATGTACATTCCCCACTATTGCGAGTGGTGAGGATTGAGGGTCCTTGAGTACTGGGCTAGTGCAGGGGCATCACACTTCCTACCAAAGCTTACAGCATGCTCAATGTACCAAATGGCAGGCAGAGAGAGAGAGAGACAGAATAAATACATCTACGATTATCCTCTATTTCCCTGTATTGGGGGGGGGGACTTCTGTTGTTTACATCAAGTACTCACCATAAACTGGAAGTGTAAGGACAACATCAGGCATATAGAAAGAGTAGTTAGCAGACATGGAAAAACAACTAATACTACATTTTTTCTGCATATCAAAACCAAAATAAATAGATGTAGTTGAAGCATCTCTAGAGTATTGTCAGGCACCCCTTTTTATACACCGCTTCAGTGTCACTTTGGAAACTTATCATGCCACATCTGCACCTCACTCTCCTTTCAGACCATAGGGGAGACATCCTGATGGCAAGGTGTAGCTTGTCAAATTCCTTTCTCAGGTCACCAGACCTGCCAGAGCAGAGACACCAATAAAAATAGATGCACTGCCTGACAGACAGGCCGTACATAGAAGTTGCTACCAAACCTAATACACTTCTGACAATAATCAAAAAAATATGGCTTAAAAATAAGTCAACAATGATATTCCCTAAATGGACTCTGTTATATTTAAGAAAAACAAACTGACTTCTGAAAAAAGTATGCATATACCATCTGACAACAGCATTACTACACAGCTCAAGAAAACTAGAACAGGAGTAGCATTAAAGTCAAAAAGTTTGTCAGACTCAACCAGGAATTCATTAAAGGGTCTAGTATGAGCCCTGCTTCCACAATGTGCTAATCTGCGATTCAGAGACATGTTAGCCACAACGAGGTAAGACTTCATTATTGTTTAATTTGCATGTCCCAGAAGTGCATTACTACTGTGATGTGCAGTCACTGTCCCACACACACACACACACACACACACACACACACACACACACACACACACACACACACACACACACACACACACCACAGTTCCTGTACCTGTCTGCCATCCTGTGGCTCCTCCCCCTCTGCATAATAATTGAAGTCCCATTTTGGCATGTATCCTGGTGGCTAATGTGTCCCCTCACATCCTGATTCCCATACTGTTGTTGGTGCCATTACAACACTTCCAATTAGGAGTAATCCTTAGTGACTTGTGGTTCCCCCTCACCTCTGATCCCTTTATTGACATTGGTGTTGTTAAGGCACTTCAGTACATGGTATCCTAGTGTCTAGTGGTTCACCCTCTGATCTCCGTAGTGATGTTGGGTCCATTAAGGCACTTCAATATATTGTATTCCTTATACTAATTACCCCCAGCCCCATTGAGATGTCACTGCCATTAAGATACTTCATTATATAGTATCCCTGGTATCTAGTGCTAAACCCCCCCAACCCCGAAGTGATGTCAATGTCATTATGGGACTTCAGTATATGATATCCTTGGTGTCTAGTGGTTCCCTCCACCCCTGATCTCTGTACATTGGCATGGTGACTATGTGGTAAGGATGGCTGTGCTGAACTACACAGCTGAGTGGTTACTTGAATCTCTCTGAAAGTAGATGCCTTATTGGAGGTGGTTCTGGGGGAGACAGCACATCACTAATTATCATATCCCCTTCCTCGGACTATGTCATTAGTAGTCAGCATGGTCACTGGGAAAACCTCAGTAGTGCTGCATGTCTTTGTTTTAGAACGCCATGCAGCACTATGTTAGGGTGGTTGATTAATCGGAAAAACATACTGCAATGTCACAATACCTTCTTGAATCCCTGCTTCAGTGTTTAGATGCTTCGGGTATAGGGAGTCACACTACTGCAGATAACAAATAACCAAAGACTGCACTGACATTGTTAGTTCTTTTGATGGGATAAGGTAATTCATTCATTGTATGATGACAGCAGGGCTTGATAAAAACTGACAACTGAACTTGAAATCAATACTGGCCGTTGAGAATCACTCACAAATTATGTATTTTAGACACAAACTCCATGATTTCAGAGGAGTGAATGTGGGAGGAGGCATGCCTTACATATAATGGAGTGAGATGGGTATATCTGATATATTACAATTAGAAAATTATTTTTTTCTTGCATAGGTGTTATATGTCCTCTCACGTAGGTTGGTAAAAGCAGACACCAACATTACTGGTCTCACTGAGCAGAGATAAGAAGCAGATAACACAACAAGGGGAAAAAGTAGTGGGTGTTACTAAATACTGTGCCTCAGTCTTCAGCCAGGAAAGCAAGGGAGGCAGCCATGCCTTGAGCGTGGCACAGCAGAATGGAGAGAACATTAGGCTAACATTAGGACAGACAGGGAAGAGGTTTAGTGGGATTCTGCTGCTCTTCAGGACAAAACATGAGAATACTATGAGATGCCTACTATAGTCTTCAGAAATCTAATCAGGTACGTGGCCATCTCCTCCTTGATGGAGACCTTCATCAAATCTTTGATTAGTGGAAAACTACCTAAGGACTAGAAAACAGTAAATGTAGTACCCCTGTGGAAGTAGAAAAGATTTGGGGGAATTACAGGCCTGTTAGGGTAACAATAATGAGGAAGAATGAGGCAGAGGCTGCAGCAAAAATCAAAGACGGTATTCTAAGGGGAAGGCTGCTAGTATTTCTATTAGATTGACAACCTCCAGGACAGTACCTTACATACATTTATGGCCAAAAGCTGCTGCCTGTCAAACTGATCCAGATCTGTGACTGAGTTACAGCTGAATCTGAAAGTGGATTAACACTATTAACTTCAGGAAGTCCTTTGACTATGTCTTGCACAGGAGGCTGATAGGAAAACTGGAGGGGCCGGCTTAGGATGAAGAGAGAGGATCTAGACAACTGATGATTGAATCACGGGACAGAGAGGGCTGTAATTTGAGGGACACTACCAGGAAGTAAGAAAAGTACTGCCAGAGTATCACAAAGGTCTGTCTTAAGTCCAGTATCTTGAGCTTATTCAAACAATCCTGGTTTGTGATTTGCTATGGAGTTGCCTGGTAAGAGAAGTTGTATTTGAATTTATATTTCACTTCTTACCACTGTTTTTCAACTGTTCATAGGAAGGAAGGGACAGCTTGTAGACAAGAATATTTACTCTGATTTATATTTTGTTTTGCTTATAATTTTTACTGTTTTTATTAGAAACGAGTAGGTTTTAGACAGGCAAACTCTAAGCATCCTGAGGGACCTTGTCAGCTATAAAGTCACACAGACTAGAGAGAAGAATCCAGAGTTTGTCTAAACAATCCTGTCTTTTTTTTTTTATTTACTTTGGACTTGCCTGGTAAGAGAAGTTTTATTTGAATTTATATTTCATTTTTACCACTGTTTTTTCACTGTATGTAGAAAGGAAGGGATAACTTGTAGACAAGGAAATTTACTTTGGTATATATTTTGTTGTTTTACCTTTATTTTCACTGTTTGTTGTTAGAAAGGGTTAGGTTTTAGACAGGCAAACAGCATCCTAAGGGACACAGCCAGCTATAAAGTCACACAGACTGCAGAGAGGACAATCCAGCGCTTATCTAAACAATCCTGTCCTGGTTTGTGATTTACTGTGGAATTGCCTGGTAAGAAAAGTTTTATTTGAATTTATGTTTTGTTGTTAGAAAGGAATAGGTTTTAGACAGGCAAACTCTAGGCATCCTAAGGAACCTAGTCAGCTATAAAGTCACAGAGACTGCAGAGAGGACAGACCAGAGTTTATCAAACAATCCTGTCTTAATTTGCGATTTTACTGATCTTTGCAGTTAAAAAACAGGTGCAACTGTGAACAATAGTGAGCAGACGCTACTGCTTATGAATGTAAAGGAATTCCTGCTTTTGTATGACTTTCAGAAATTGTACGGTCATAGCAACAGCTTTACTGTATTACTTCAGTATTCAGTTGCGTAATGGGTGCGTGATTTTTCTCACAGAAGTCGATTTAAAGGTTTCTTTGAATTTTGTGTTAACTCATTTTGATTACTCTTTTCTTTTGTATTTTTTTATTCATCTGAAGCTGAATAAGGCTTCCTTAAATGAGTATGCCTTTAATGATTTGCTAACGCACAAGTATCTTGTACAGTGTACTAAATGCTATGCATATTTAAAAGCAGCACCTGATAACACTATTGATCTGTGTTCCTCATGTCAAAAGTTGGATGATTTACTTATGATTATAGTGGTAAATCTAGACTTACAGATAATGATTGCACTTGTGCAATTTGCATTGAAATAATAGTATACACTGTCTTTTCAAAACTGTTGCTAGCATGATTATTAGTTTGAATAAAAAGCTGCAAGAATGATATGAAATATAAAGGGTTAATTTAGGAATAGTATAAAATGGTGAAAAATAAGTAATAAGTGTGCTGGCATAGCTTAGATATTGGCATCCATGTAAAGGAGTATGTTACTGAGAAGCAAAGTCTGCAAAAATAACTGTGCAGATGGCAGCTGGAAGGACATCAACGAAGTAAAGAGATGTAACATCAAGCAAGATAAAGTTGGAACATCAAGTTTCAGATAGTGCTGGAACACCACGTTTCAGATAATGCATGACTGAGTTTCCTTGGACCACTGAACCTGAAAAAGAATCAAGGACAAATCATAAATTAGAAGAACAAAGAAAAGTGTTATACAACGGAAGATTGTAATACATCAGACTTTTTGGTATAAATATGAGTGTGTATAAACAAGCTTTGGGAATTTGCCATAGAGAGCTAACAGCATCTGTGTTGCATGCTTGTAGATCCAAAAGGAAAATGTACTAGTAAAGCGTATTAATTGAAGCAGTTTGTCTCGGTGTATTTATTGTACTTAGTACAATACAGTAATAAGACTAGTTGGTCACAATAAATAGTTAAATATACTTTGGTATGCATGCATGTAAATGCAAGCAACAGCAAGAAACCAAAAGAAGGCAGTATATAATTCTTCAGGCATGACTTAGAAAACTGTTCTTATATCTATTAATGACTGGATTGGTAAGATAAATGATGTTAGACAAAGCTCAAGTAGAACACATTCAGGAAAGGATATTTCTATTGTCTGCAAATATCACTCAATCCCTATAAAACAAGATGTCGTCCACGACAACTTGTTCTGGATACAAGTATTCACCAATCTGAGGAGTCACGGTGTTTAGAAGAAAATAAAAAAATAGAAATAAAGGAGGAAGTTCACAACAAATAACAAGGAAGAAAAAGAGAATAAATGTTTGTAAAGTAAAGAGGATACATACGAGAACACTCTTAGTTATGTAACCCACAGATTACAGGGATTGATGGCATTTTTCTATCAGAAAGCCTTCAGTCTACAGAAATAAGTAGCATTTTTCCAAAAGAGAATGTGGAAAAAAAGAGGCAAGGGGCGGGTGAAAAGGAAGAAATCAAAAGTGAATGTGGAAGGATTGAAGAACATTATTGTAAGAGAAAAGATAAGAAAGATAGACATTGACTACATGGCTGAAGCTGTGGATTTACAAAGCCATCTGGATGAGAACTGTATGCTTGCAAATGTAATACACAATGAAAACAGTGGGGTTAATAAGACTAAAGGTGATGAAGATCATTCCTTTGTAACAACTGATCGAGCAGATATTACTGAATTACAAGCTGAAGAATCTTCAGAGCTGGTCAGAAAATATATTATTGTAATTGGAGATTTAGTTATTTGAGGAACTGATACTTATATTTGCAGAGAAGATAATGAACGTTGAATAGTGTTATGCTTGCCAGGAGCAAAACTAGAGGATGTGAGACGAGCCTTAGAATGCCTTAATGTAAAGAAGTCCAGATCTGTTTTTATTCATGTTCATACAAATGATCTTATCCGCAAGAATTCTCTGACTGTTAGTAGGGAACTTACAGCCCTCTTAGATAGTACAGCTTGTACTGGTATTAGGACATGTTTTTCACAAATCACATGTAGAAAGTAGAGTCAGGTCACCATGAATGAAATGATTGTTTTGGGTAAATACCTACATGGAAAAAATGCCCTGTTTTACAAAATGGAAATTTGTAGAGCATGTAAGCCTAATTTTGAGCACACGTGTTCAGATAGGATGTTGTGCATTTGTCAAGATCAGGGAAGAGAATTTTTACAGCAGATATTTTGCAATATTTGACAAACACAAGGCAGGAAGTTTGACAGGTCGAAAATTTAACAGTTCACAGATAGCAACATTTGATGCATCTCTGAAGGTTGTTAATGCTAGCAGCATTAATTTTTTTATTTAAACATTTGGTACGTTCCCAGGAGATTGGTGGTGTTATTGTTTGTAAAACATGGTTAAAGAACAATGACTGGAAACCAGCTATGTCAGAGTATAAATGTTTTTACTGTAACAGAGATTCTAACAAAAAATCAGGTGGAGGTTTTATGATAGGGATTAAAGACAGTTGTGAGACCTGTGATTATTACACATACAATGATAACACCAACTGATTGATTGTGTAAAGGTGACAAAGACAACCCTGGAACAAATAACAACTGTTGGAATGTGTAGACCATTAGACTCGAGTGCTGATGACAAAGGAATTCATACATTCCTTGCATGAAACACATGAGCGAAGCATAATAGTGCCTGTGGACTTAGACTGGAATAATATTGATTCAAAAACATTAGTAAGGAAATTATTTACAATGTATGTTGAGGAACAACAATTGCTTCAGATTGTAAAAAATAAATTACCAGGGAAAAGAACATATTAGATAATGCAGCTGGTGATGTAAGTGTTTGCTCCTACATTATTCATCTTTTGTACTACACCTGAGTAGGGGATTGTGTCAAAAGGCTTGGCCAGGTCAAGGTAATGTGGTATGAACTGTTTTACCTTCATCCATTGCTTTGGTAACAAGAGTAAAGCTTAAAATATGCCCATGATTTTGAGCCTTTCACACTTTCCTCTGGGCTGTTTTCAAACACATTTTTAGGGCCATGCATACATGTATGCATTCCTTGATTCACCTTCCAAGCCGCAGTGGTGCAGCAGTAGCGTTGTTGCCGCACAGCAAGAGGTTCTCCCGTTCGATTCTCGGCTGGAGCGCCTTCTGTGTGGAGTGTTTGTCCGCCCCACGGTCGAGTTGCGTTCGAAAGACATGCGTAGGGCGTGCCTTCGTTGAAGGTTGGGCGTCGAGCTGCTACCTCGGCACTGTAAAAATCTACTGCCAATCATTAGCGGACCGGAGTTCCGCTGTGGCGACCCCTAACCGGGAAAAGCCGAAAGAAGAAGATTGTATTAAATTATATTCCTTGTATAATACAACATACTTGTTAGACTTAAGTTAGAGCGCATTTTAAATTTATTGTTTAAACATTTTTCCAGTAGGCAATGAAACAAAAATACATTAACCAATAATGACAAAACTGCCCTATTCAGAACATTTCCATCATAAAGGTCTACTTCCACACACAACTGCATTTTAAATTTGTTTGAACATTTTTCCAGTAGGCAATGAAGCAAAATGCATGCACCAATAATGACAAAACTGCACTGTTCAGAATATTTCAATGATAACAGTCTACTTCCACACATAACTGCATTTTAAATTCATTGTTTGAACATTTTTCCAGCAGGCAATGAAGCAAAATGCATGCACCAATAATGACAAAACTGCCCTATTCAGAACATTTCCATGATAACAGTCTACTTCTACACACAATATATAAATACAGAATCACAGTAAAGTGTAAGCCATAGGCATGCTGCACAGCTTCTTGAATTGGGGGGGCAAAAGGCCAAAAACCTGAGACACATTTTAAACATTGCGTGTATAATTTTGGAAAGTTGCTTGCATAAAATGTTGTGTTACCACCAAGCATTTCACTGCCAAGTGTTGAACCCAGAACACTGTGCACTACAGTCAGAGCAACATACCACTAATCTAAACCAGCAGGTTTTTGAAAGACAGGAAGACAAACTTAAATGGCTATCATATCATTTAGTGAATTCAGTTCTTACTTCTCACCATAGCTCTCAACCTCTTAGCACAAAAATACAGAACAAAGCCAATAATGGGGGAATACAGCCTCAAAATAGAGACATTTCAAATACTGATGTTATAACCTTAGAAAATTCCTAGAATAAAAGGCTTTGTTTTCACACACACACACCCTCTGGCAGCTTACGAAAGTAAATCCTACACACACACACACTGCTTTGACTGCTTACGAAAGTAAATCCTACACACACACACTGCTCTGGCAGCTTACAAAGTAAATCCTACACACACACACACACACACACACACACACACACACACACACACACACACACACACACTGCTCTGGCAGCTTACAAAAGTAAATCCTACACACACACACTGCTCTGGCAGCTTACGAAAGTAAATCCTACACACACACACTGCTTTGGCAGCTTACAAAAGTAAATCCTACATGCACACACTGCTCTGGCAGCTTACGAAAGTAAATCCTACACACACATACACACACTGCTCTAGCTGCTTATGAAAGTAAATCCTACACACACACACACACACACACACACACACACACACACACACACACACACACACACACACACCTTACTCACTCTGCTCTGGCAGCTTACAAAAGTAAATCCTTCCCGCTCCACTCTGCAATTACAGTCCACAGTCCAGACACCGATACCTTAAAGTAAATCCTTCCCACTCCACTCTACAGTTACAGTCCAGACGCTGATAAATCCCTTTCCATTCGGGCAGCAATAATCCTATCCTGCCACTCGCAAACATACGTGTTGACAGCTTTTAAATAACCCTTGCCATTCCCGCTCGCAAACCGGACATATGTGCTGATGTCATCGCGGCAGCTTCTGAATAATCCTTTCCGCTCGCAAACCAATGTCATCGCGGCAGTTGGGAGGCACTGAAAACAAAAACTAATGGAACAGAGTCTGCAAAAAAGTAGGGGGGCTCTATGGTTCCGGCACCCATGTAGATTGTATCTTTTTGACCTTTTTCATCTGAGGTGCTCTACACTCAGTATGCAGATGACCTGAAATTTGGTAAACTGATTACATGTGTTATAGATAAGGCATGTCTGCAAATGAACTTGACTAAATTGAACATTTGGGCACAGGAGAATAATATGCTGATAAATACATAAAAAATTAAGCATGTTAGATATGGGAGACAAACTGAAAAGTGAATATTTAATACAGCACACGGTAACTGAAACTGTAGATTCATTTAAGGACCTGGGCTTATGGGTAGATCCAGCTTTGAGTTTTTCTAGTCATATCAATCAGTTGGTTAGTGATAGTTATAAAACTATAGGTTGTATAAAAGGATTTACAAAGTTTAGGAAATCAGAAATGATGAAGTCATTGTTTCTTAATTACATTAGACCCAAACTTGAATATGGAATAACAATATGGAAACCTTATAAGAAAACAAGCATATGTAAACCAGAACGAGTACAGTAGAAATATGCCAAGGGTATCCATGGATGTGAAAATTTAAGTTATTTTGAAAGACTAAAATATCTGACTAACACAGTGTTTCTAACAGATATTCAAGAGGAGGCCTTATTTAGGTATATAGGGCATTTAGAGACAGCTACCTGTGGGAATGTTTGGGGTTATCAAAAAGTAGTAGACAGTCATCAGACAACCCATGCAGAAGAGTCTATAGGAATGAGAAGTGTACTAACTGATTCTCTGACAGAGTAGCTGATGCATGGACCAAACTACAAAATTACATTAAAGCAAGTACTAGTTTAGATAGTTTTAAGAACAGCCTGGACATTTATTATGAGAACAACTATTTTGGTATATTGGCAGTCTAGAAGGGCATTAATGCCCATGCTTGAAATATTTGTATGCATTATATATACTGCTTAATGGTGCGTGTTTGTCTCTGACATGCCTGAGGAATACAAAAGGGGGATTAACCTCTTTGCTGATGACACAAAGATAAATGCAGCAAAGGAATCTAGCAAAGCATTTGGAAAGACTGAACAAGTGAGCTGAAAGATAGCACTTTAAGTTCAGTGCAAGCAGCATATTGCAGTTAGGCTACAACAACCGCAATGGAAAGTGTCATCTGTGGGAGTGGAAGTGCTGCTAAAAGAGCAGGAAAAGGATCTGTAATAATTGCTGACCAGATCTGGACTGAACCGCTGGGTACAGAGTACGAGAGCAGTGGGATCCGCAAACAGAATCTGTGGTATATGCTCAAGGGGACAGATTCAAGAAACAGAGAGGCAATGTTTCCACTATATAAGGCCTACTTGCTCTCTTCAGACCACATATTTAGTACTGTATACATTTCTGGAAATCATTTAAGGAAAAGGACATCAGGCTGCCTGAAATAATCTAGATGATAGTTACCAAAAAGATCCATATGTGGGATAGGATATGGCCAGAAGGTGCCGTTTTGAACAAGGAGGACAGGAGAAGACTATGGCACAAATATTAGATTATAGATGCCAACTACTCCCAAGATATCCAAAAATTACTTTTTTTCACAGAGAAAGTGTAGAAACATGAAATGGATTACTGTAATGGGTAGGGGAGAAAAAATCCATAGAAGCATTCAAGAGGACAGGGGACAAGTAGAGAAGGTTAAGGAGAAACATAGATATGGAGTGGAAGTTGAATGTTAAGGCATTTAAAAAGGCATACTAGATAGGATTGTTGTCTCCTTCTACCACCAAGAAATAAAATGTAAAGCAAAGATGGAATCAGCAGAATGTTGGAGATGTGGACACAAAGGTTCAAGTAATGGGAATGTATTTTGGGGAGTGTAAGGAATCTAAGCCATTGTGGAAATAGATTATGAAACTAGTAAAGTATGTTTACAGGAGAAAGTGGACAGGTTTTAGATAACGTACGTGCTGAGGCAACTACAGAAGACAAAGCCTGGTATAGAATTAAATGGGTCATAACATGCTGGGGTAACTACAGTGGTCACTGGTACCCATGACTGATAATGCAAAGGAGGAATTAGCAAAGAAATTGAGGGGGTCAAGTTGTATCGTAAGCATGAGAGGAAGTAGTCAGAAGACAG
Organism: Protopterus annectens; assembly: GCF_019279795.1. NCBI lineage: Eukaryota > Metazoa > Chordata > Ceratodontiformes > Protopteridae > Protopterus > Protopterus annectens. Next base: position 643,245,681 of record NC_056729.1, on the reverse strand, counting down.
TTATGAAGATGATACAGGCTATGAGAAGAATAAAGGGAAGAGATGTGGGTGATTGGATATACGGTGGCTGGAAGAAAGGGACGAGGCAAACAAGGAGTAAATCTATGTCAGGAGGGAGAGATTTGGGTCCAAAATATGAGAAAGGGAATGGAAAATTTAAAAGAACAGAGTATGCAACCATTGAATAAGATTAGTGGGGAATGAGTGGATAAAGAGTATTTGAAATAAAAAAAATGTATAAAATGTAAAAAGGGTGTGATTGCACCTAGTCATGTGTTTGTAGAGCAGAAGATGCAACTATTTTTATGATGGGCTGCAAACACTGTAGAAATAATTTCTGATCAGCATGCCAGTGCTTTAAGTTCTAGGAATACAGGTATGGAAATCGCGGATTATCTCCAGTGCAACTCCAGTTCATACCCCTACACTGTGTGATATAATAATACAAGGCATGGAGAGACATTACAGAGACTGGAAAAAAAGTCATTCTGAGAATGCTTTCAGTTTTTAAATAATAACGCTATTCTGATATGAACAAGCAACACTGTGCTTAACCAAGATTTTTAGTTGCAAGGTAATCATGTTCTATGTAAACATGCAATGAATGGCAAGTGACGCCATTCATGACAAGTCTGTGGAACATACCAAACACTTCATATTATGATATTACAAAACATGTGAAGGTAGACTATGACAAGGTAATAGTTTCAGAAGTACATTAAAATGGAAGGGTCACTAGGACTGCATGAAAATTGTGATCCATGGTATTTTTTAATTCATTATCATAACAAAAATATATAATGCCTTTAGGAACAGTAAGGCAAATTCAGGCACTCAACAGGAAATTAAGTGAATTAACATATTAGTTGGTCTTAAACTTTCTTATGATGCATTCTGTCCTGTAAGTCTTTAATCTTTACTGGAATTTATTAAAACAGTATAAAATATTTCATTACCTGGATTCTTACAAAACGTGGGCAGGCATAGCCTGGAAGACTGTTGAGAACATGATTATACAGTCCTTTTGCATCCATACTGTGGCCAGACTTTAAGACTACTGCTGCCATGCCTGCTCGGCCTTCATGTCCTGCCAGGGAAAATAAAACCTGAGAATTAACTAAACATGTACACATGCTTATGCAGATAGTGTTACTTCTGATTCAAACTCTAACTACAAATTTATTTTAGTGCTTACTTCTTAAGCATGAAACACATGCCATTGAAGCAGATAGTAAGTAATGTGTTCACCCTTAAAATATATTACAAGTAAAGATGAATTATTTAAAAGAGAACACTGGATAAATACTGAATATCAACTAGCAAAACAGACCCCTGAGGACACTCTAAGATGTCCCACATAAAAATTATCCGTTAATTCCAATCACGTGGTATAGATTAAATATGTTCACTGATTCCAAGAAGAACAAGTACTTCTCAATTGCAAACCTAAAAGTTTCTTCGTAGGCAGTCAACTTCCCACCATCTTCTGATATGCATACCTTTTTGTTGTAATACATTACAATATGTTTCAGCATTAAACACATACAAATGAGATTAGACAATATCCGATTAATAGCCCATCTTCAGTCCTACATGAAGGCATTTCAACAGTTTCAGACTTTTTAATATATTGTCCATTTATGAACTATTTCACTTTCTTTCACATTGAAATTGCCACTAAATTATAATATCCGTAGAGACAAAGTATACTATTCCTATAAAATACTGGTCTTAGTTAACCAAACACAAGTTTCCAAAACTGGATAACAGAGAGAAATGTATTTTATTTACATCCCTTCATTTTAATAACAGTTATAAATTCAGAGACTTGTAAGTGTGAGTTGCAGAACACCAGCTGTGCACAAATGGGTCTGTGCTTGTTGTTTCTCACATGCTTCCTTTTATCTGAAGTATGCCGATCTTGGTGTTAATATTTATAAGTAGTGGGGGAGTGGGACTGACAGCCCCCTGCTGCACTGGGGGTGTAAAAGAGATTGGCCCCATGTAAAAAAGCAACTTTAAAGGAGAACAGTGATTGCTAATATTTACTGTTCACCTGCAGGTTATAACAAGGATTTGGCATACCATGGGAGAGGGAAAGGGCCAGGCAAGGAGCTATCATAATGTGGCTTTCACAGGATTTTCTCCTCTAAATCCTGCTTTGCACTGATGTGCAGGACTGACGCCATTCAATGTGTATACACTAGCACTACAGTGGTAACACTGTCACCTCTCTGGGTGACATGCTCCTCTAAAACCCATCTACCAATAGCAGCAGCAGTTTCCATTTTGTCCCCATTATCACCACCAAGTCTCATAAACCAGCTATTCTCCCTACATGATCTCCTCACTTTGCTTCATGGAAAAGGCAGGCAGGTCAATGCCTCATCATTCCTGTTCTGCCCTGCTAGCTCCTATAGGTGCCCGAGACACTAGGTCATCTGGTTCATAATGATGGCTTTATTCCTCTGTGTATAAAACAAAAAAAAATGGATCTCAATGCCAAAACTATAAAGCTCAATTCATTTTATTACAACACAAGTTCAACAGCAAAGCTTTCAGGAAAACTCCCTTCCTCCATGCAGAAGTATTTCAGGCATTTGTTACTATATAATGTTCTTTATTGTAGCTCTTCTAGGTTAGCTTCCCCCTTTGTCTAATTACTCTATACTGGACAACAGTTTTATTTTTTTATAACAGTAATATTTATTGTGTCATAAAATATTTTCTTTCTACATACTGTGCAATCCTCATCCATGATGCACGGTTAATTTTACTTTGGCTGCCTTCACATCAGTTTAATAATGTGTTGGTACATTCCAATAGATCCTATACATTAAGCAGCCAATATTCACAAAGCTTAATCAGATGCTCATCAGCCATATCCACTTTAACACACATATACATTGCAAAATATGTATTTTTTTGTCTTTAATACTTTAATAAAGCCATTACTAAATATTGTCTTGGTATTATAACAGAAAATGTAACTGTATAAAACACCAAAATATATTTTGTAGGAAAGGTTTTCCCTTGTAGGTTATTCTTATTGAACAATCTCCTTTTCCTTGTCCGCAGGTTTTGACTTTCTATAAATCAGTACAAAACATTAAATCAAACTGTATATACATTTTGACAACAATTTTGTATTACTTCTCTGACTGTTCTCTGCCATCTTAGCTTCCTACTCTCACTAGTCTTATGCCATCATAGTGTAATGCACCTAAGGTTCTCATTCTGCCTTCCCAGGTACTAGCCCAAAAATTCAATTTTTTTAGTTTCCATTTTACTTACTGTCCAGTCTAATGTTTCCAACTCTATACCCCATATCTAATTCCTTAGCATTTTAACTTTGGCCTTTTTCTGGTTTCTCTCACTTTCCATATTCTTGTGACAGTTTTTTTCACTACTATTGGCAGAAGTGATGCTTTCACATGCAACATTTTTTGTATTCTACCTCAATTTAAGGGAATTAGTCTTTTAATAAAGCAACAGTCATTCTCTCCTATTTTTTGTATTACATATTCCATGTCTGCTCTTGAAGTACCTTACACTTCCAAAAATATGCTCCCATGTACCTTCAACTTCTTTATTACATCTCCAACATAACCCGTTGCCCTGGGTAAACATTTTAACTTTCCTATCTGGTGTATAGAAATGTCTGTGCCTGCACGTTCATAAAAATATCTTAAATCCCCACAATTTAGTTGCAGATTTAGGTTCTAACAGTATCTGCTTCCAATCTCCTTCTGAAAGATATTTGCACAATCTTGTACTCTGATTTTCTCTCGCTTTTGTATTTGACTATTTTTTTAATTCTAAACAACCCCTGTATGATTTAGTTATTTATTACTCTCTTCTTTGCTGCAGTCTCTGGTCTTGCCTATAAAATAAAACCTGTTATTATTGGGTTAGTATTTTCCTGATTGCTATTCCCCAATCTTTCCTTTACCTCTGCACATAATCCAATATAATTCATACACTTGGTCTCAGGTAAATTAAATTCCTTCTTTACTTCCTCCAGTGTTTTAGCGCTTTCCCTTTTGTCATCTGTTCTCCGAATCTCATTTGGTTAGAATGTCCTCTCCATTGAGATGAATTCCCCTCATTGCCTGTATCTTGCCTTTGCCCATATCATATTGTATCAATATTATATGTCCGTTCAGTAATTTTACTTGCTTAGTTTTCAGCAGTTCCCTGATATAATCTCCAAGATGCTTCATAGCTCCAGTTTCATTTTGCAGATTTTATAGAATGTCATCACTTGCCCTTCATGAGTTCTGCTCCGATGAGATGTCTTCATCATCATCTTCCACTTGGGGATATACACCCCCATCTGTATTAATTACAGTAGTCTAAATTCTGTGGTTAGGAAATATGCTTCAAGATCTGCCACTCCCAGACTGCCAATGTTTCTTAACATTCAAACTTTCTCCCATTGGATTCTCTCATTTTATTCTCCCAGAAAAACCCCTTCAGTCCGATAGTCCATCCCTTCCACAGATTATCCTTGGGTTAATATAAGTAAGCCTACCCCACATTTAAAACCAATGGTGAATAAACATATTAACTGTTAGCATTTAGTCATCTTCCTCCATAAACATTGTTTACTATCTCCTTATTTAAGTAACTTTTTTGATACTGTTTCATCCCATATTTAACTGCCAGCCAAATATCCCTTCTTAACCATATTGTCAAATATCTCAGTCGTTCATTCTCCCACAGAAAGGAGTAACACTGCACCATATCATAAACTGGAGTATAAGTTGTCACTATTACTTTTGATTTCATCTCATTTACCTTACATCCAACACGTTTGCATGTAATATAAATTTTCTGGTATATTCCCCCAGTGATAACCCAATATTGTTGATTACCTGAACTTCCTGATCAGTGGCTCCAGATATAATGTGAACAGCAACAGGGACAGTGGACTGCCCTGCGGCCCTGGATAACTTTATGGATATCAATAAAACTGCTGTAGATTTTATTCAAGCACTAATGCCTCAGTATATATTGGTTATTAACTCAAGCCATGTTTGGGGAAAAACAGATCTTCACAATGTCTCAGACATAAAATTCCAACTTAATCTGTCAAATGTTTTCTCTTTATCTAAACCAAAAAAAAAAAATAAGTATCTGTTATTTTCAACTGCATCCTTCTAAATTACTGTAGTCTTAGGTATATTGTCAAATGTTTGCCTCCCTTGAAGGTCTAAACCTATCAGTTTTATCATCATGATTTAAAATTAAAGTGGGTCTATAAGATCCTGGATCAGTTAAGTCTTTGCATTCTTTCGGGATTACAACTATCACTGCTTTCCTCTATGCAGCAGGTACCCCCCCATCATCACCATACAATTAAACCACCTACTCCAAATTCTTAGACCTAATAAATGTCACTTTAAATGGCAGATGTTATAAAATATTAATAACAATATTGTCCAAATTCATAATACTTTATCTTTGGCTCTCTTCCATATTCCTATTGCTGTGTCATCAGTTCCTGGCATTCTTTTAGTAATTAGTTATTTTTATTGCCATCCCAATTTCTGTCCTTTGTGCTTCACATTTTGTAAATCATATGGTCGAACTTCTGTTATTATATTCTTTGGGCTAAATATTTTGTTGTGTTTGAAGTATTCCTAAAATAGGCTTGTTTCAGTGCATTTGTTGAAAACCAATTTTGGGCTTGCAAATAGTCCAGCATGGATTTCTTAGTCTTTTTCAATTATTTATCCCAGTCTCCATCCCTACCCAGTATTTTAAGATCCTGTAATGTTTTGATTCTATTCAAGGCTTGTAAATATGAAGTCTGGTTCTTCACCCATACCTTGTTTGTTTTAATTCTGCTCCTTACAGTATCCTACATTACCGCTAGGTCATCTCTCTCCAGCTCTAACTCCTCCAGTGTCTTACTGACTTTATTATCTAACCATCAACTTCTCCATTAAATAAGTAGGGAATGGTCAGTATTTCTACCCTGCCCTACTTTGTCCTTCACTCAATTCTATTTGCAGTGGGCCTTGATCAGAGTGTAATTGGGTATATTATCTTGTTGCAGATAAAGTAAATCTATTCCTTTGAAACACCCACCCACACACATATATATATATATATATATATATATATATATATATATATATATATATATATATACACAGATGTATCTCCTATCCAGCCTTGCCCAATTGAGAGACCTTCCCATACAATTTATATGGCTATGTTCATCCTGTCTACTTTTCATAACATTCACCAAAATGAATATATTCACATGTATTTCACTAAGTACCTCCTTTCTATTGGTATTTGCTTTGTCCTATGTCCGCCACAGACATCTTAGTGATTTAGCACATTCCAGTCTGTTGCTGTTACTACAATGCCTTCCTGAAATGCCACCATATTTCCCATTGCCTTTCTTATTTCTCAACTATTAGATTTGAGCAGGAGATAATTACTAACAGTATAATCTTCTTGCTTCTCCAGAAAACTTTTATCATCTCATAATACCTCATATTCTGTCTTTATTCTCCTCAACTCCTAGTCCGATACTCTGTTTTAGCAGTATTAGAATACCTCTTTTCCTCTGTTTTTCACACTGGCTAAATAACCCTCCCTCTCAAATTGCTTAAACAATTTTTAGACATTCCTTTCTATTCAAATGTGTATCCTATTGCATTTGAAATCACAAAGCATTAGCACAATCAACTAGGACTTGATATTACTGGAACATACAAAAGCTGTGCTGCAAGGTGCTGATCTATTGTGTGCTTCACTACTTATGGGTCATATATTAACAGGAAGGATTCTTACAGCTGCTTGTTGCTGACTCCTGCAAGTCAAAATCAGGTTCAAGGGAGATTAAATAGTTACTCAAAACAAAGATTCTACTAAAAGAAATATGCAAGACCTCTTTCTGATTTGAAGTAAGGAGATAAGTTGAAAACTCAGCATAATTACACTAAGAAACACTAGGTGCAGCTGCACTGAACACACATAGAAGAAAAAGGTCATTCTTTTTAAAACTTCTTATGTAAAATTGCTGAGTTGAAACGGAAGACATATGTTCAAGAAGAATGTGTGTCAGAGTACTGTGTAAGACAACGATACTTTGTCCAAGATACTTCTAAATTTGTTAATGTACATAGGTGCCTATAGAGATACTCAAATATGTTCACTAGACTGGAACTTTACCCAAAAGTGACTAGACCTACCTAAAAATGTGACCTGAGATTATGATCAGCTAGTGAGTGTGTAGAAGAGTTTATATCCTCATGCCTCAAATTGAGATTTGAAGACCATTTAAGAAGCCAGTTCAGTATTGTGACAGTGTATGAACTGAAACACACTATTTTCTGACGTTTTAAAAAAGTATTTAGCAATGCATATCTAGTACATGTTTGTCTACTTGATATAATGTAAAGCTGTTAAAGAAAGAAGCATGCTTTTGAAGCAATGTGTATGAAAAAGTACAGATATTCTTGAAATATATGACAATGTCTAGAATAGAAACACATTTATTTCTGTGTATTCTTATGTGCCTATCTGATATTTATGTCTTTGAAAAGTATTCCTCAAGAGTGCATATTTTGCTTCTGAAAAAAAATAGATGCAACATGTATGCATGTTTCTTTGAGATTTTTACACCTTAGCCTTGTTAACTTCACCCTTATGTTACTCATGTGGGCAGTTTCTGTTAAACAGTATGAAACTCAAACTAAGTGAATTGATAGCAAAGGACCTCAAGCTTATTCTCATTCTTGCAAATTTGAAATAAATATTACACTTCTATCATTTATCACATTAAATCAATAAAATTAAAATAAAATATGTAAGTAACATACCCCCACACAGAGACACATACTTGCTTCATAAGTCGTCCACGATGAATAAATTATTTTATTTATTTATTTAGTTATTCCTTTTGCTGACCAAGTTGGTCCCACTAGGTTAGTGCCCCCTTTCTGGGAGAGCCAAGGTAGAATTTCCTACTACTAGGAGAAATTTGGCCAGGGCATCAGGGAACTTTCCTTACTCTTTCATATGGGGACACAGTTGTGTGTGGCACATCTTACTTCCTTTTTCCATTCCAGGTGTATAGGCGGCCCAGAGAAACATGAGGAAATATGGCGAGTGTGAGCAAAGAGAATGAAGTTGCAGAAAAGGAGAAAAGTATGGAGATATCTGAGCCTTTATGTGAAAGGCAGCTAAGCAAAATGGAAGAAGCGGAGAAGTTGTTTATATCAGAGGTGAAGGAGTGGAATAATGCTTGTGGAGAGGTTCCAGACTCAGAAGATATATTCCAGGAGAAGCTGTTTGAGGAAGAAGATAGCCAGCAGGGATGTATTTTTACAACCCTTCAATTTGAAGGGTTGCGGGATGTTTGTTTAAAAGAAATGATTAACTTGAGTGAACCAGAGAGTGTAGTGGCAACATCATGGGGTGAGATTATGGAGAAAATACAAGAAGAAGAACTTGCTGAAGATATGAAAAGAAGACAATTATATGCACAGACACTGAAAGAGGGAGAAAGAAGAAGTGAAAGGGTGAAGAATGGGAAGAAGAAATATATATTAAGAATAAGCAGTAAGAAAGAAACTGAACTGGACAGGTATGAAGTATGGGGCACTATAATTGCGCCCCTGGGTGTTTCACCCAAGGAGGTAAAAGCTTTTATTCTTATCAACAAAGAAACATACTGTGATGTATTTTTGAATCAGGAAAGTATATGGAAATTTTTTTAGAAAAATGTAAGAAAAAAAGAACTGTAATCCATTTAATCGAGAGACAAAAAAAGAGTCATGATACAATTCAGAACGGAAACTGAAAAAGATGAACTGAAAGAACATCTAAAGACAATATGCAAAGATGTGATGGACGCAGCAAAAATATATGATGAAAGAGGTTTATGGACTGGAGGTTGGGAATGTGGGATTATTTTGAAAATGGAATGTGATAATGTTGTGCATATTCCTACTGTGATGTGAATGGTAACAGAAAATTTGTTAAATGTAGACAGCAACCTAAAACATGCTTTTTTGTGGAAAAAATTATCACTTAATCAGAGAATATGATAAACGAAAATGTTTTATTTGTGGAAAAGTAGGCGATGCAGGAAAAATTGTGATATGAAATGTAAAAAATGTGTAAAACTGGACATACATGGGTAGATTGTGAAGAAAATGTAGAAATTGTAGAAAAATAAGGTATACAGGAATCAGTATATGATAACATGTAGAAAAGGAAAAACAAACACGGAAAAAGATATAATAATAATGGAGGCTAACATGGGGAAAGAAGGGGAAGAAAAGGTGATTGATACGAGTGAAGAAGAATGTGTACATTTGCAAGTAGTGAGAAAAAACAAATCCATAGTGAAAAGGGTAAAAGAGGAAAAGAAATGTGAAAGAGAATAAAAAAAGTAAAGGATGAGATGGAAACAACAACAATATCATTTAAAAGCTGAAGGTTTTAGCTTCAAATGTGAGTAGTATGGAGAATAGGTATTTTAGAATGGTGTGTTTCAATTTACATGCATATTATTATATTAGAGGACACTAGGATTCTGAGAGAAGAAAGATTACAAACTGAAGTTCTATGGGGTGGAACAATTATTTGAAATATGGGAAAAGACACATGTTCAGGAACTATGTAAAGAAAACATTAAAATTCTAGATTTCACTTCTTCTTTCGGCCTTTCCAGGTTAGGGGTCACCACAGCGGATCACCTGTCCGCTCATGATTGGCAGTGGAGTTTTACAGTGTCGAGTTGCCAGCCCGGCCCCCAACCTTCCACAGAAGGCACACACATAAACGCACTCACGCCTAGGGCCAATTTAGAGTATCCAATTCACCTACAGCATGTCTTTGGGATGTGGGAGGAAACCGGAGCACCCGGAGGAAACCCACGCGACCACAGGGAGGACATGCAGACTCTGCACAGAAGGCACCCCAGCTGAGGATCGAACCAGAGAACCTCTTACTGTGAGGCAGCAACGCTAACCGCTGCACCACCGTGGCCGCCCTAAAATTCTAGATTTCACCATAGTTGAATTAGGAAGAATAACGGTACTAGACCTAAGATGGAAAATGAAGGTTTACAGAATTATCGCTTTATATGCATATGTTAAAAACAAAGAAAGAGAAATAATGTTTAAGAAAATTCTAAATTATGTAGGTGTTAATATGTCTATAATATTAGTGGGAAACTTTAATTGCAATATAAGAACAGGAAATGAAAACAGAAATGTTAAAATGATACATGAGATAATGAAAAGTGGAATATTATACATATGGGATAACAAACATTGGACTTACAGAAGAGGATAAATTAAAACTGAAATTGACTACTTCTTAATATTTGTTAATTTAAAAATATTGCAAAAAGAGATAAAAAAGACTTTCAGATCATATAGCTATATGAATAGAGGTATATGAGAAAGAAAGAAATATAAAAATAGGTAAAGATGTTAAAAGGCTTAATGAAAAAGACTTAAATAAAGATGATAGAAAAGAATTAAACAAATTATGGAAAAATCATATAGGTATGAGAATATGTTATGGAAATTGTACAAGCTGGTGGATAAGTTTTAAGGAAAAATATAAAAAAATGTTTCTTGGAATGACAAAATGAAAAGAGAATAGAGAAATTAAGATGTACATAAATGATTGAGTCAAGAAGTGTTTAAGGAAATAAGAGATAAAAGGATCTTTTTTTGAGAAAGAAAAAGAAATATATTATATAAACCAAGAAAAGATTAAAAGACTGTTGTATAAACATATTGTTTACAAGATAGAAAGGAAGAAGTAATACCCTACTTGAACAAATTAATGAAATAGAACAAAAGAATAATAAAATTAAAGAACAAAGAAGACGAAAAAAATAATAATACACGACAGAATAGGTGATTAAAAAGCATATAGAACAGAATTTTGTAAAAAGGAGACAAAAATAAAACAGAAATGCATAGCTAAAAACTAAGTGAAGAAGATAATGAGAATCTGGAAAAATATAAGTATAAAAGAAATAAATGAAAGATTAAAAGACATTAATATGGATACTGCCACAGGATTGGATGGTATTCAATATATGTACAATGATATGGAAAAACGGCACAAAATCTCATTTGTGGAGGTACTAAATGATGGTTAAGGAAAAGTATATTCGATAAACAGATATGTATGGGAATTATGAAATTTATATGGAAAAAAGGAGCTATAGGTGATATAAAAAATCTGGAGACCAACAGTATTGAATAATACAGATAATAAGACATTTATGAGAATAATAACTAAAAGACTAACAAAGTAGATAAGTTACTTGAACAATCATTGGTAGGAAAGGGAAAGAAAGCAAATAATTATTATGGATAACAAAAAAAGTAGTAGATAATATTGTAAATAAAAAGTGGAAGCTAAAATTATAGTAGGAGATCTAATTAAGGTGTTTGATAAAGTGCAGTATGAAGCTTTATGGGACATATCGGGGCGTACAACATAAGTGATAAGATAATTAAAGTAATTAAGTCTATATATATTAAGAAATGACATAAAAATAATTTTAAAAGAATGGCTCAGTGAAAAAAATTAAAATATAATGTGGAATAAAACAAGGATGCCCAGTGAGCAGTATCATATTTGCTTTAGTTATGAATGTAATTGTCAATAAAATAAAAAGAACATTAAATATGGCAGGATATAAGATAATGAAATAAATACGACTACCAATAATATTTAAATATGCAGATAGCATAGTATTAATTACTAAAAATAAAGAAGGGATGGAAGAAATGATCAAAATGTTAATGCAAGAGTTAAAGACAATTGGCTTATGTATAAATAAAGAAAAAGTAAAGGTTTTGGGTTCATGGGGAACAAAGGAGAAATACAGTTGAATAGAGAGACTATAGATATATTAGGAATAGTATTTGGAAAAATTGAATATATTAAAAACAATGGGAGAAAATTATTCAGGAAATAAGAGGCATATGCATATTTTGGAAGTTGCATAAGTTATCATACAAGAAAAAAGTATATCTGATAAACTCTATTTTACTATGTAAGTTAGCAAATATAGCAGGTATGTACATGATACTGACCAATTATGAAAAGGAGATAATGTCTATAACATTTTCCTTCATATGGGGATCCAGACTGAATCCAGTAGGAAGGGGAGTTTTGTATGTAAAGGAAGGAGGAGGAGGATAGGGGTTAATAAACCCAATTGTTCATACAGCATAACTGAGCATGTATAAAGTCTTAACTAGTTACAGAAAACAGAATAAGAATCTAACAGAACACATCCTGTATGATAAATATAAGTGCTTTTGGGAAAAAACTGGAGATAGGTAAAAGATCAAAAAATTATATAAATGAATAAAGGACTTAAATATGGCCTGCGACTTAAATAGAACATGCTGGAAGGACAGATTTATCTCCCAGTGACTGCCATGTCTTTGGAACAGGCTACTAAATTCATGTGAAACAGAGTACCTCTATGACACTGTTCAAAAGGAAGCTGGATGTGTGGATGGGGCACCGTAAATTCCTACAGGGGATAGTGCCTGCAACCCACCTGGACATGGGCAGCCATCTCTAAATGCAGTCTTGGGTACTGACTAGTACTTCTACAGTATTACATTGGTTTGAAACAGCTAGGCTTAAAATTACCTCCGGGTTGATAGCCTAGTAATCTCCTATGATCCTAGAATATTCTTATGGAAGTTAAAAGTGAACATAGCTGAGAAAAATAGGAAAGAATGGTACTTAAACATTATGAAACAATACTATTTTATTTTCCCTTGGAAACATTTAGAGATGCAAAAGGAGAAAGCTATTAAAAATGAGGTACATATGCATATAAAGCGATAATTCTGTAAACCTTCATTTTCCATCTTAGGTCTAGTACTGTTATTCTTCCTAATTCAACTATGGTGAAATCTAGAATTTTAGGGTGGTGCATGCTGCCTCACAGTAAGAGGTTCTCTGCTTCGATCCTCAGCTGGGGTGCCTTCTGTGCCGAGTCTGCATGTCCTCCCTGTGGTCACGTGGGTTTCCTCCGGTTCTTCCCACATCCCAAATACATGCTGTAGGTGAATTGGATACTCTAAATTGGCCCCAGGTGTGAGTGCGTTTATGTGTGTGCCTTCTGTGGAAGGTTGGGGGCCGGGCTGGCAACTCGACACTGTAAAACTCCACTGCCAATCATGAGCGGACAGGTGATCCGCTGTGGTGACCCCTAACCAGGAAAGGCCGAAAGAAGAAGTGAAATCTAGAATTTTAATGTTTTCTTTACATAGTTCCTGAACATGTGTCTTTTCCCATATTTCAAATAATTGTTCCACCCCATAGAACTTCAAATACAGGAATGTAAAGACGTTTTATGGAGAATGTCAATAAGTAAACTGACTGTTAAGGCTAATATGCCTTATAAAATAAAACAAGAAAGAATATGCATTCATTGTGGAAAACTGGAAATAACAGAACATTTTTTTTAAATGTATTAGAGTAATGAAAGTATGGGAAGAAATATATAAAAATAAAATGGTGAAAGGTTTGGAAAAGATAGAACATAAACATGGATATGTTGGAATATGGATATTAAGATAAGATAAGACAAAAGAAGTGAAGAAAATTGATAGAATGTTTTATATTCTGTGGACATTATGGATGGAGAGAATTAATGAAATTAAATTTAATGGAAAATATTAGCAGACATTTTAAAGAAAATAAGTTATTGGTTTTGGAAAAAAGGGTAGGGGTGTATTTAATAACATAAAATTGATTTATATTGTGTAAAGGTGTAAATAATGTATACAATTTCAATTATGTAAATAATGTAAATAATCTCACAGCAACAAATGACTGGTGCCAAAGTCATGGCCTTAAATTAAATGCAAAAATATGTATTATTTGGGAAAAACATGGCTCCTACTGATTACCACATCAACTGCAACCCCCTAAGCACACAACCTGTGGTGAGAGACCTGGGCACACAGGTTGACAACAATCTCACATTTGACCATCATGTAGTGGGTAATGGTCAGAAAAGCCTTTTACTTGGTTCATCTCATATGTAAAGGGATTGCATCCAGAAAAAAGGAGGTTATTATCTCTCTGTACTCCTTCCTCGTTAGGCAATAATTGAGTACAAGGCCTCATTTGGTATGTACCTCTCCAAACACCTGCACCAACTGGAAAAGCCACAGAAATACCTCACAAAGAGAATCTATGGCCTCCATCACCTGTCCTATGTGGACAGGCTCACATCACTACCATTCTACTCATTATCATACAGATTGCTCAGAGGTTATCTGTGCCTGGCCTACAAGGCAATATCAGACCCTGCTCTACTAGAGATGCTCTAGATCCATAAGTCTAACTCCTTGCACATTACCGATTGAAAGGCCTAAATCTAATACGCGGCATTAACAAAACCTGCTGTAGAGATACGTTTGTCTCCCAAAGGCAGCCCCGTCTCTGGAATAGACTCCTCATACATGTCAAACAAAGTACGTCACTGACCCTCTTCAAGCACAACCTTGATGAATGAATGGGAAAACACAAATCTGTCCCAGGGGTTCCACCTGTGTCCCTCACTGACAGAGGAGACGGGTGCTGATTGAGGTTTCTTTTTTGGGGATAAACTTTTGGCTAGGCTTGTAAGGACCCCAGGGCCATTAGCCTAGTAATCTCCTGTAATCCTATGTAAATAAGTAATGATCATCAATAAAGAACCTCTGCTTTTTTGATTCTTACTGTGGGGTCTTTTACATCCACCTAAGTTAACTCAAGCAGATGGGACATTGGTATAACATCTTATCTGAAGGATAACACATTTAGGAGTACAGCACTCGCACTTATGCTACACTGAAGTCAGCAATCCAATAACCTGGATCGGGAATAGAACACTCAGCCTTCTGGTTTTCCAGTAACAAAGGCAAGTGTACTACCTGTTGTGCCACTGACACTGACATAAATAAAATCACTAAGAAACTAACTAAACACATTCCCATTCCTTCCTTCAAGCCATAGTATATTTTCTCTGTTTTCCTATTTAGGTAAACAGCTTTACAGGACAACTACCTGTTCGCAAACCAATAAAGGGCCTCAGCTAAATCTGACCTGATTCTTAAGGACCTTATGATATAATAAAAAATCAATATTTTGAATTGTGGAGAGCCACAAAGTCAATTATGAACATTTTCTAAAGTAATATGGAATCTCTGAGATAAAATACTCTCTCAGAATTTCATACTAAAAGCATTTATTATATATCTTGCTTTTTTCATGAAAACTGTCATTATACGTCGACACTGCTTCAGTTACTATCCCTCTGTTTTGTCATTCTGGAATGGCCTATTTAGGCGCATCATGGTTCTATAGATTGATCGTATTACAGCACAGCAATCAAATCAATGGGTTGTGAAGTTGGAAACCTGCATTTGAATTCTGCCAGTTTCTGTTTGTTTGTCTTTCAGCTTTTTACCGGTAAGGGGTCGCCACAGCAGAACTCCGGTCCACTAATGACTGGCAGTAGATTTTTACGAAACGCCGAGGTGCCAGCTCGACACCCAACCTTCAACGAAGGCACGCTCATTTACGCACGCATGTCTTTCGAATGCTACCCAACTGCGGGGAGGACATGCAGACTCCGCACAGAAGGCAAGCCAAGCCAAGCCGAGAATCGAATGGGAGAACCTCTTGCTGTGAGATAACAACGCTACCGCTGTACCTCTGCTTCTACCGGTTTCTAATCTGTATTATTTGCAACTCTAACCGTGTGGCTTAACTTCCTTCTTAGTATGGTATGAAAATACACTTCTTAGGAAGTGACTTCCAAATCAAGAAAATAAAAAGGTATTTCATAATCGGGTTCACTAAGCAAACAGATGATAGATATTTTTTTAGCATATGTCTGTTAGCATCTGTCTCATCACAATGAGAATGTCATTGTATGAAAGACTATATTTTATGAAGACCAAAAACTGCAATGAAAGGATTTGTATAACAGGCAAGTTTTAATATAACTGACATTTAATGTACAGTCAAATGCTGTTAGATATTCAAGTATTTTTTCTGGCTCTATGAATTCAGAAAACAACCTTTTCTTCAGGCTGATTATCTGTGCACACTGATACCACAGCCTGATGAGAAACTGTGTCCACAGATTAGGGCATCACTTTACTCCTGCAGTGAGAATAAATGTGCTCTAAATAGCTTCTGTTTATATACAGTTATTATTTACAGCATGCAATTACAGGAAAACAGTAATCAAAATGTACAAATTGTATGTTATCATGTATTTAAATACTGTATTGCGTGACCTATGTTTCACTCAGTTAAACCATCACTGCGTTTAGACGTCATTTCTTTTGCTATACTCCTTGGGTAATGACATGATTGTCTAAAAAAACTGACATTAGTATCTCTAATTCACATTTAATGGTGACTTTTCCTGTTTTTCTTTTATTCTGCCACCCTCTGCTTTAACCTTCACATTGTTTGCTTTACGTTATTCCAGAATCAGACATCACTTATGAAGTCAACAAAAACAGTTCAATGAACGCAATCCCACTGCCACAATTAGCTGCTGAATGTGGAGAGTGCTCAGATGTGGTTACCACACCTTCCTCAAATTACAGAACAAAGATGTTCCTTTATAACAAGTGGTAAGATCTCGTGATTTAATCAGTGGTAAAATATCACTTTTATTCTGTGTTACACTGGTATCAGTCATAACTGACGTAGACTAAACAATGCTGAAAATAAGTGTCGGTAGGGTGCACTTGA
The DNA here is from genome assembly GCF_019279795.1 of Protopterus annectens. Lineage (NCBI taxonomy): Eukaryota > Metazoa > Chordata > Ceratodontiformes > Protopteridae > Protopterus > Protopterus annectens. Next base: position 643,228,890 of record NC_056729.1, on the reverse strand, counting down.
CTTGAAGCATTAAAACACTCTGGTACAGCTTTCTGTACCTGTTTCTCGGCAAGATGAAAAATTCTGCCAGCAGCAAATTCTATTGCAGTAATAGCTTCAAGCATCACTAGTTTACCGTGCTATGGAGTTACTTTTACTCCATGATTAGAACAGCAGCTCCTATATAAAGGACTGCTTTATCATCTGTTTCTATGTTGAAACTGCAAAAGTATAGAATGTTAACATAGAATGGACAATATTGTTATTAATATTATATAACATCTGCTTTTTAAAGTGATATTTAGTAGGCCTGAGATGAAGTCTGAATTATGCATAGCTCTGTGATCTCAATCAAGATGAGTACAGAAAACAAGTGTAAAACTCAAATGAAAGCCTGCATTGACACATTCTGTACCAGTAGATCCTCAGAATTTATTTTATTTAGTTGTATGTGTATAACACAGCTACTGGGACCTTACATGCACAGAAAGCTTTTACAGTAGCAGTTTATCAGGGACCACACATGCAGCTGCTGGCATAATCCATGGCATGTACAGACTTACTGAGAGTACACCTTTTATAGCTGACTCTCAACAAAAAATTCCTGTGACTGAAAAAGATTTTAGCAGTTAAGATATCCAAAATATTTATGCCAATGTAAGGCAGGAGCACCAAACTGAAAAAAATATATATACACCAGAAAATAACATTGGATGGACGACTTCTAGGTACAACTGATCATTATAGTGTAATGAAAGGCATCTAATTTCTACCACTACATGAAGTTCTGCGAGAACTGTATTAATTTCAACTGTTGTAGGCCTTGCCTGGCCACAGGAACTGTTTGCATTTCAAGTGATGATTTATGCAGAGCAACAGATGTTCTGGGAAGTAAAGAATTCTTGAAACGATGGTGATACTTGAACTGTAATGGTTAGGTGATCTGTACAAAGAGCACTTTTAGAAGTATCACATGCATTAATACAGAAAGGTGTGCATAAACCCACAGGAGTTCCTGATGAAGAATCCTGGCTGAAGATTCTAGATATTGCAATCAACACCATAGTTATAGGTCTGTATTCATAAACTGCATTTGCTATGAAAATCTATTATGATAGAAGGGAAAAAGATCATCTTCTATCCTTAAAGCTATCTGCAGCAAAGAATGCAAAACAAATATGAAGCTGAAACATTTTGTTTAGTTTTGCTGACAGAAGACAAATGATGTGTTTTACCTGTCCACATAATGCATCTAACAACCAGCACAAAAGGTGACACCTCTCTTACTGTCCATACTTATCCTATGCTACCTTGAACCCAGCTGTTTGATGTGCTTTGTTGCCATTTTCAATATATTATTACAACTATCTACCATTTTCTAAGTGAGAAATGATTCCTCGTGTCTGCTTAAACCCAGGCAGTTTATTTTCTTTGTGCAAACCCCTTTCCTTATGCCTTCTTTTGAGCTCCAAGCCATACCACTTATCTCTTCTGCTTAAGAATTATGGACAAAGCCAAAAATAATGGGAGGACAAAGGTCCTGAATCAAGGACAAGTTTTAAATATTACTCTGACTCACTTCTAAAGTTAGCAGAGCAACAGGTTTTCATCAACATGCATTTTCTGAACAACAAGAGGCATGAAACTCTTTTGGTATTATTTACTGACTTAATCCTCATTTATTTAACAGAAAAATCATTCATTTTTGTGAGGGACAAGGCAAAGATATGAAAAAAAAATCAAGGACATGCTGCAAAAGCGGGACGTTTTGAGAGGTATACTCCAAGAATTCCACCTTTTGGCATAAATGTTATGAACATATGCTCTCTGTCCATCCATCCATTTTCTAAGCCACTTCTCCTAGTGTAGGCCGCAGTGGTACAGGCTAAGCAAGGTAGCCATAACTTCCTCTTCCTCACAGATAGCATCCAGGTCATTGTGTGGATTTGCCTGGAATTCCTAGGTTAGATGGGACATACAATACCTCCAGCCTGTCTTCATCCCAATAAGCCATGTCTGGTACACAACCAATGGGAGGTACTTAAGGGATATCTTCACAAGCTGCCCAAACCACCTCAACTGATTTCACTCAAAGAAGGGGATCAGTAGATGTAGTTCTAGAGTTTCCTGACTTGCCAAGCCCCTCACTCTGCCATGCACAATGAGCCCAGTTACCCTGCAAATCCACTTAATTTTGGCTGCTTATGTCCATGGTCTCCTCTTTTCAGTTACTATTCAAAGTTCATGACTAGAAGTGATGATGGGGACAAAGGCTGACTGGTGGACTAAAAATCTCATCCTGTGATTTAGTTCTTGTTTCTCTACTATAGTCCAGTACAGTGCCTGCAGTAGTGCTGTTACTGCATATATCTACTGGCCAGTCACCTGCTCTCTTCTACCCTCATCTGCACCAATCTAGTTATCAATCACCTGATTCCCTCTACACTTACCTGCACCCATCTACATGTCAATCACCCCATCTCCTTTACCCTCACCTGCACCAATCTGCTGCTCAATCACACAGTTTCCTTTACTCTTACCTGTAGACATCCACTAGTCAATTATCTGATCCCCTCTGTCCTCACCTGCACCTATCTACTGCTCAATCACCTGATCCCCTCTACCCTCACCTGCACACATCTATTAGTGAATCACCCAAGTCCCTCTAACCTCATCTGTAACCATCTACTAATCAATCACCCAATCACCTCTACCCTCACTTGTGAGCAAGTTCTCTAGGTCCTTAAACTCCTCCACCTAAGTTAGTTGATTCACCTCACTCCCACCCCCATATATAGACAGCAATCCGTTCTTTCCCATATAAAACTATGACCTCTGATTTTGAGGTGCCAGTTCTTTCCCAATTGTTTCACACTCGGCAACAAATTACTGAATACTTCATTTACTTGAGGCTAAAAGAAAATATTATCTGCAAACAAAAAACATGCAGCCCTCTTGTCCTAAGACTAGGCACTTCCAAAGCATGACTATACCTTGGCATCATATCTGTAAAAATCACAAACAGGAGAGGCAAGACACTTCCTTGATGCAATCCTATTTCCACCTTGAAGATATCTGAATGTTATCATGCCTCTCTTATGACTAGTGTTCCCTAAAGAAAATAACCAATTCATATGCAACCCCAACACCATAATTTATCTCCTCCATCTCTCTGACCTTTCCTGTTGTCCTCTTTTGTACTTTGTCTATCAGTTCTATTTCTTTCTTGCTGAATTTCCTCCAGAGCTGTACCCAGTAATTCATGTGGATAGAGGCCTAACTAATGCATAGTGTCAGAGATTTCTGTAAGTAATTCACAGCAAAGTCAGAGTATTACCTCCTCATTCATTATCAGGTGGCACGACCCCCATGCTTATTAGGCCTAGCCACTGCTTATTCATACAATTGCAGATGGATCCCATTCATAAACCTGCTATTGGTTCTTCCTGACAGTGTCTGCCACTGCAAGATGTTTTTCTCAAAACATACATTTATAGTATATCCCTTTCATTTCCTACTCCACTCTATGGTTATGGCTTCCAAAGGGTATATTTTAATTTATTTTTTTCTAGCTGTCCATCTATCTATCTATTTTATCTGTCACTTGTTTACCGGATAAGTGGGCTGGTCTGGAGACACTTTTCAGTGTCAATTCAGACCACAAGGTTAGAGGCAATTTAGTATAGCCAGTCACCTAGCATGTGTCTGGAAAGTGAGAGGAAACTGCAGTCCTTGGAGGAAACTCACAGAAACATAGGTTCATATAGCTTAGTACTAAGCTAACTTCCCTTGTGGGTCATTTTAGGCCTAGCCACCTGTTTGTAAGGTAAACACCTTAACCATTATGCCAAACTCCCAACCCCCTGGTAAGAACATGTAAACTCCACACACAGTGACCAGTGAACCTCCGACCTTGGAACAGTGAGGCAAAAATCTTAAGACTGAGCCAATATGCTGTCTGTTACCTTGCAATTATTAACATTAATTCTTTGCATGCCAATGGTATACCAATTGGACAGCCTAGCCAGGCCACTTTTAATGATTATTTCTCTTAGCAGTGATCCAACCACTATCTTTTTTCCATCTGCATATTGATTTATATTGTTGTTCTTTCCTGGAGGATGTCCCAAACAAATGTGTTTAAAGGAAAACTTTGCCCTCTCCTACAGTTTAACTCAATCTTTAGGTTTCCTTTCTCCCTAAAATATGGTTCCAGTATTGTGTAGGGACTACAAACCTGCTTCAATTTTTTACAACATTTATTTCCTTGCATTGGCATCAAAGGAAGGGAAAGCCCACCTACTTTTTTTTAAGCTCAACTCTTCACATACCTTGCAGAGGAATTTGTCTCCACTTGCATGACATATCACAGACAAAGTTAACTCTGTAGTTCACACTGTCAGGTACTGCTGTCAGTCTTAGATGAACAATTAATCCTGCTAATGTCAGGAACACAGCAGCTGATATAAAAAAAGACAGAAAGCTGTGGAACTCTTTTCCACTGTTTTTATTGCAGAGAGGAGGAGAACATAACACTCCCCTTTCATAGCAAAACAAAGTAATTAGATCAATCAGGTGTTTAAAGGCAACTGTCAATTCTTCTGACAAATTTACATAAGCAACAACACTGTACTGAAATGCAAAGCTTTAAATGATGGTTATTTATAATAGTTCATATGTTAAAATAACTTAAATTTAGTATCAAAGATTTCTGTGACATTTGGAGAAAAATCAGAAAATATTTTTTTCTTGTAAAGTACCAACACATTTACCATTTTACCCCCCCGGACAGAATTGCAGAAAGAGAGACAGGTGGAAACCCTGTCAACTAGGTGCACTGATACTGTTCATAAAAAGGTCCTTTATGCTTTTTTGTGCAATTCTTCCAGAGGAGGATGCACATCTGGTACATGCAGAGCCATGGTAAGAGATTCCCACTGATTTTGAGTCAGTTCTTATATTGTTAGAGTGCATGAGCATTTCATAGTCCACAAAGGAAATGTGAACATTGATGGCAACCAAAATATACTGCCAAATTTATTTTAATGTTGATTTACTATGTGCTTTTGCATTAAAAACACTAAGAAAAGGAAATCAGAAGTGTTAGATATTCAAGTATTTTTTCTGGCTCTATGAATTCAGAAAACAACCTTTTTTTCAGGCTGATTATCTGTGCACACTGATACCACAGCCTGATGAGAAACTGTGTGCACAGATTAGGGCATTACTTTACTCCTGCAGTGAGAATAAATGTGCTCTAAATAGCTTCTGTTTATATACAGTTATTATTTACAGCATGCAATTACAGGAAAACAGTAATCAAAATGTACAAATTGTATGTTATCATGTATTTAAATACTGTATTGCATGACCTATGTTTCACTCAGTTAAACCATCACTTCGTTTAGACGTAATTTCTTTTGCTATACTCCTTGGGTAATGACATGATTGTCTAAAAAAACTGACATTAGTATCTCTAATTCACATTTAATGGTGACTTTTCCTGTTTTTCTTTTATTCTGCCACCCTCTGCTTTAACCTTCACATTATTTGCTTTACGTTATTCCAGAATCAGATATCACTTATGAAGTCAACAAAAACAGTTCAATGAACGCAATCCCACTGCCACAATTAGCTGCTGAATGTGGAGAGTGCTCAGATGTGGTTACCACACCTTCCTCAAATTACAGAACAAAGATGTTCCTTTATAACAAGTGGGAAGATCTCGTGATTTAATCAGTGGTAAAATATCACTTTTATTCTGTGTTACACTGGTATCAGTCATAACTGACGTACACTAAACAATGCTGAAAATAAGTGTCGGTAGGGTGCACTTGACTTGAAGCATTAAAACACTCTGGTACAGCTTTCTGTACCTGTTTCTCGGCAAGATGAACAATTCTGCCAGCAGCAAATTCTATTGCAGTAATAGCTTCAAGCATCACTAGTTTACTGTGCTATGGAGTTACTTTTACTCCATGATTAGAACAGCAGCTCCTATATAAAGGACTGCTTTATCATCTGTTTCTATGTTGAAACTGCAAAAGTATAGAATGTTAATATAGAATGGACAATATTGTTATTAATATTATATAACATCTGCTTTTTAAAGTGATATTTAGTAGGCCTGAGATGAAGTCTGAATTATGCATAGTTCTGTGATCTGAATCAAGATGAGTACAGAAAACAAGTGTAAAACTCAAATGAAAGCCTGCATTGACACATTCTGTACCAGTAGATCCTCAGAATTTATTTTATTTAGTTGTATTTGTATAACACAGCTACTGGGACCTTACATGCACAGAAAGCTTTTACAGTAGCAGTTTATCAGGGACCATAGATGCAGCTGCTGGCATAATCCATGGCATGTACAGACTTAATGAGAGTACACCTTTTATAGCTGACTCTCAACAAAAAATTCCTGTGACTGAAAGATTTTAGCAGTTAAGATATCCAAAATATGTATGCCAATGTAAGGCAGGAGCACCAAACTGAAAAAAATATATATACACCAGAAAATAACATTGGATGGACGACTTCTAGGTACAACTGATCATTATAGTGTAATGAAAGGCATCTAATTTCTACCACTACATGAAGTTCTGCGAGAACTGTATTAATTTCAACTGTTGTAGGCCTTGCCTGGTCACAGGAACTGTTTGCATTTCAAGTGATGATTTATGCAGAGCAACAGATGTTCTGGGAAGTAAAGAAGAAGTAAAGAATTCTTGAAACGATGGTGATACTTGAACTGTAATGGTTAGGTCATCTGTACAAAGAGCACTTTTAGAAGTATCACATGCATTAATACAGAAAGGTGTGCATAAACCCACAGGAGTTCCTGATGAAGAATCCTGGCTGAAGATTCTAGATATTGCAATCAACACCATAGTTATAGGTCTGTATTCATAAACTGCATTTGCTATGAAAATCTATTATGATAGAAGGGAAAAAGATCATCTTCTATCCTTAAAGCTATCTGCAGCAAAGAATGCAAAACAAATATGAAGCTGAAACATTTTGTTTAGTTTTGCTGACAGAAGACAAATGATGTGTTTTACCTGTCCACATAATGCATCTAACAACCAGCACAAAAGGTGACACCTCTCTTACTGTCCATACTTATCCTATGCTACCTTGAACCCAGCTGTTTGATGTGCTTTGTTGCCATTTTCAATATATTATTACAACTATCTACCATTTTCTAAGTGAGAAATGATTCCTCGTGTCTGCTTAAACCCAGGCAGTTTATTTTCTTTGTGCAAACCCCTTTCCTTATGCCTTCTTTTGAGCTCCAAGCCATACCACTTATCTCTTCTGCTTAAGAATTATGGACAAAGCCAAAAATAATGGGAGGACAAAGGTCCTGAATCAAGGACAAGTTTTAAATATTACTCTGACTCACTTCTAAAGTTAGCAGAGCAACAGGTTTTCATCAACATGCATTTTCTGAACAACAAGAGACATGAAACTCTTTTGGTATTATTTACTGACTTAATCCTCATTTATTTAACAGAAAAATCATCCATTTTTGTGAGGGACAAGGCAAAGATATGAAAAAAAATCAAGGACATGCTGCAAAAGCGGGACATTTTGAGAGGTATACTCCAAGAATTCCACCTTTTGGCATAAATGTTATGAACATATGCTCTCTGTCCATCCATCCATTTTCTAAGCCACTTCTCCTAGTGTAGGCCGCAGTGGTACAGGCTAAGCAAGGTAGCCATAACTTCCTCTTCCTCACAGATAGCATCCAGGTCATTGTGTGGATTTGCCTGGAATTCCTAGGTTAGATGGGACATACTACCTCCAGCCTGTCCTCATCCCAATAAGCCATGTCTGGTACACAGCCAATGGGAGGTACTTAAGGGATATCTTCACAAGCTGCCCAAACCACCTCAACTGATTTCACTCAAAGAAGGGGATCAGTAGATGTAGTTCTAGAGTTTCCTGACTTGCCAAGCCCCTCACTCTGCCATGCACAATGAGCCCAGTTACCCTGCAAATCCACTTAATTTTGGCTGCTTATGTCCATGGTCTCCTCTTTTCAGTTACTATTCAAAGTTCATGACTAGAAGTGATGATGGGGACAAAGGCTGACTGGTGGACTAAAAATCTTATCCTGTGATTTAGTTCTTGTTTCTCTACTATAGTCCAGTGCAGTGCCTGCAGTAGTGCTGTTACTGTACATATCTACTGGCCAGTCACCTGCTCTCTTCTACCCTCATCTGCACCAATCTAGTCATCAATCACCCGATTCCCTCTACCCTTACCTGCACCCATCTACATGTCAATCACCCCATCTCCTTTAGCCTCACCTGCACCAATCTGCTGCTCAATCACACAGTTTCCTTTACTCTTACCTGTAGACATCCACTAGTCAATTATCTGATCCCCTCTGTCCTCACCTGCACCCATCTACTGCTCAATCACCTGATCCCCTCTACCCTCAACTGCACACATCTACTAGTGAATCACCCAAGTTCCTCTAACCTCATCTGTAACCATCTACTAATCAATCACCCAATCACCTCTACCCTCACTCGTGAGCAAGTTCTCTAGGTCCTTAAACTCCTCCACCTAAGTTAGCCGATTCACCACACTCCCACCCCCACATATAGACAGCAATCCGCTCTTTCCCATATAGAACTATGACCTCTGATTTTGAGGTGCCAGTTCTTTCCCAATTGTTTCACACTCGGCAACAAATTACTGAATACTTCATTTACTTGAGGCTAAAAGAAAATATTATCTGCAAACAAAAAACACGCAGCCCTCTTGTCCTAAGACTAGGCACTTCCAAAGCATGACTATACCTTAGCATCATTTCTGTAAAAATCACAAACAGGAGAGGCAAGACACTTCCTTGATGCAATCCTATTTCCACCTTGAAGATATCTGAATGTGATCATGCCTCTCTTATGACTAGTGTTCCCTAAAGAAAATAACCAATTCATATGCAACCCCAACACCATAATTTATCTCCTCCATCTCTCTGACCTTTCCTGTTGTCCTCTTTTGTACTTTGTCTATCAGTTCTATTTCTTTCTTGCTGAATTTCCTCCAGAGCTGTACCCAGTAATTCATGTGGATAGAGGCCTAACTAATGCATAGTGTCAGAGATTTCTGTAAGTAATTCACAGCAAAGTCAGAGTATTACCTCCTCATTCATTATCAGGTGGCACGACCCCCATGCTTATTAGGCCTAGCCACTGCTCATTCATACAATTGCAGATGGATCCCATTCATAAACCTGCTATTGGTTCTTCCTGACAGTGTCTGCCACTGCAAGATGTTTTTCTCAAAACATACATTTATAGTATATCCCTTTCATTTCCTACTCCACTCTATGGTTATGGCTTCCAAAGGGCATATTTTAATTTATTTTTTTCTAGCTGTCCATCTATCTATTTTATCTGTCACTTGTTTACCGGATAAGTGCGCTGGTCCGGAGACACTTTTCAGTGTCAATTCAGGCCACAAGGTTAGAGGCAATTTAGTATAGCCAGTCACCTAGCATGTGTCTAGAAAGTGAGAGGAAACTGCAGTCCTTGGAGAAAACTCACAGAAACATAGGTTCATATAGCTTAGTACTAAGCTAACTTCCCTTGTGGGTCATTTTAGGCCTAGCCACCTGTTTGTAAGGTAAACACCTTAACCATTATGCCAAACTGCCAACTCCCTGGTAAGAACATGTAAACTCCACACAGACAGTGACCAGTGAACCTCAGACCTTGGAACAGTGAGGCAAAAATCTTAAGACTGAGCCAATATGCTGTCTAGTACCTTGCAATTATTGACATTAATCTTTGCATGCCAATGGTATACCCATTGGACAGCCTAGCCAGGCCACTTTTAATGATTATTTCTCTTAGCAGTGATTCAACCACTATCTTTTTTCCATCTGCATATTGATTTATATTGTTGTTCTTTCCTGGAGGATGTCCCAAACAAATGTGTCTAAAGGAAAACTCTGCCCTCTCCTACAGTTTAACTCAATCTTTAGGTTTCCTTTCACCCTAAAATATGGTTCCAGTATTGTGTAGGGACTACAAACCTGCTTCAATTTTTTAAAACTTTTATTTCCTTGCATTCGCGTCAAAGGAAGGGAAAGCCCACCTACTTTTTTTTTTAAGCTCAACTCTTCACATACCTTGCAGTGGAATTTGTCTCCACTTGCATGACATATCATAGACAAAGTTAACTCTGTAGTTCACACTGTCAGGTACTGCTGTCAGTCTTAGATGAACAATTAATCCTGCTAATGTCAGGAACACAGCAGCTGATATAAAAAAAAGACAGAAAGCTGTGGAACTCTTTTCCACTGTTTTTATTGCAGAGAGGAGGAGAACATAACACTCCCCTTTCATAGCAAAACAAAGTAATTAGATCAATCAGGTGTTTAAAGGCAACTGTCAACTCTTCTGACAAATTTACATAAGCAACAACACAGTATTGAAATGCTAAGCTTTAAATGATGGTTATTTATAATAGTTCATATGTTAAAATAACTTAAATTTAGTATCAAAGATTTCTGTGACATTTAGAGAAAAATCAGAAAATATTTTTTTCTTGTAAAGTACGAACACATTTACCATTTTAAGCCCCCCCCCGGACAGAATTGCAGAAAGAGAGACAGGTGGAAACCCTGTCAACTAGGTGCACTGATACTGTTCATAAAAAGGTCCTTTATGCTTTTTTGTGTAATTCTTCCAGAGGAGGATGCACATCTGGTACATGCAGATCCATGGTAACAGATTCCCACTGATTTTGAGTCAGTCCTTATATTGTTAGAGTGCATGAGCATTTCGTAGTCCACAAAGGAAATGTGAACATTGATGGCAACCAAAATATACTGCCAAATTTATTTTAATGTTGATTTACTATGTGCTTTTGCATTAAAAACACTAAGAAAAGGAAATCAGAAGTACTTAACTGTGTTTAAATGGAGGCACACACACACACACAGACATGCATTTAAACACAATACTGCATCCCACATATAGTATTCGACATGCTACATACATTTTTGTATTCACACACACACACACATATATATATATATATATATATATATATATATATATATATATATATATATATATCACACATATATATCTGTGTGTGTGTTTAAGTGTAGACACACATATATAGTTACAGAAAACTTCCATTTTGATTTATTTTTGTCGAAAGAACATGAAGTACATACACAGGCATATAATCTAGTTCTCTGCTGTACACATGCACGCACACACACACACACTAATATGTTTTTGTACACATGTACTTTATATACATATACACAAACACATACACACAATATATATATGTGCAATATGGGTGCATACAGTTTATTTATAATAAACAACATAGTAGTGTTAACCATTATTAATGTATACATTCTAGTGAATGTTGCTTAATATTTTACTTGGTCACTGTCACACATTTGCTACATGTTGCAAATGCAATCTTGGCCAATGTCTTTATGTGAGTATTTTTTTCTTTGTATTGTTAAGTGAATTTAATACTTGCTATTATCTTTGCCAATGTAGCCCAAGTCATGGCTGAAAAAGGTCCTGGGACCAGTTTACTTTCCTGGTTACTAAAGTATAAATGAATATGAAATAGAAAAAAAGGAGGGCGAACATGACAGAAATAATTAAGGAACTAGTAAAGCACATTTTAATTCTGCATCATTCATGAGAGAGAGAAAAAACTTCCCACTGAAGGCATTGGGAAGTAGCAGACAGATTTAGTTTGGAGTCCTACTCCTTGTCACCTGTACATGATACAGCAAGGATCATTTACTGCAGTGAGAGTTTTCACACCTCAGCATGAGAATGTGGGGGAAGGTCTGTCAATTCTTTTTGAACTACAAAAAAATCCCTTTACAAAAGCCTGCTATTTACCTACTTTATTTTGCTGGAAGTAGCTAACAGCTATTTATAGCATAGAACACGCTCTGACAGACACATAAATGAGGTTCAGTCAGGGAAACATAGAAGTAGTTAGCACGAGTAATACAAAGAGGACTCAAGAAAACAAGATCATGTTACCATGCCAGGCCCACTCATCTACCATTTTGAGGGAAACACATTAAAATTGTAAAAGTAGCACTTGGAGTGATTTTGAGGCATTAAAATTGCTCCAAAAACAAAGATACAATGAAAAAAAATCTATGTTTTTTGAGTTCTAATGTGGAGCTTTCCTTTAAGAGGAGAATATTAGATACTGAAACCTACGGTATACCAGTAATTACTTTTCTCTTTTCTGACAGCTTTCTTCCTCACTAGTGTCTGCTCCCTACCCCTTTACCAGTCTTTCAAACTCTTTGTCATGTTGGTGCTCCACACATATTCCTCTCATGGCAATCTGCCCTCTGTCAGTCTCTGTATTAAATACCTTAATGAAATCTAGGTAAACCACATCAACCTGCTCCCTTCCCTCCACCACTGCTGCCATTCAGTAGTAGAACAATAACATGTTTCCCTGCCATGAACAACTACTGTTATACCTCTCAAACTCTTAGTGCAAGAATTCTGGACAAAGCCAAAAATAATGGGGGACAAAAGCCCAAATTCAGGGACAAATTTTTAATTTTGCTCTTATAAATTTAGAAAGTTGCTAGAATAACAAGTTTTACATTAACATATATTTTCTGCAGGATGTCAGGTCTGAAACTCAAATGTCTATCATTATCTAGTGACTTCAATCTGAAATGATTTTCCAGAAAACCACAAATTTTACAAAAAACAGATCAAAAATATGAGGGGGAAATCTGGATATTCTGTGAAAATCTGGACAGTTAAGAAGTGTGCCTACTAATGAACCCATGTATGTGTAACAATCTGCACTTGTTTGACTGAGAACCCTGCCAGTCCACTTCTCAAATATCTCCATTATATTGCCATGGACAGAGATCAGACTTATCTGCATGCAATTTGCTAGCATGATTTTAGCCACTACTGTGTTCAATGTTACTTACCATGGGAAAAGTACAGTTGTGTACACTTACCATAAATGTAGATGTTCGAGTGTATTCACTGTTGCAGTCATTACATTTGGGTTATCTGCTTGCAGATAGCCCTCAGTCAGCCTGATTAACAAAGTCTTGGGTCTTGCGTCAGTTGCTGTCCCTTCTTCCATGACGTCAGGTTGTCAGGGGTATAAAACATGCAGCCGACACCATTACATCAGTTTTTCTTGCCCCAGATGTCAGGTGGCCCCCTAATGGGAAGCAATTAAATATAAAAGTACAAATGATATACCTCCAACAAAAAAGCAAATACACCTAAAAGGCTTTTAAGCATAGTAAAGGAAAGTAGAGGTATAGCCAAAAGAAGTTAGGGGGCTGGAGGGAGGGTAACCAGGACTGCAACAGTGAATACACTTGAACATCTACATTTATGGTAAGTGTACCCAACTGTACTATGTTCTTCATGTTTCACTGTTGCAGTCATTACATTTGGGTAGATTCCCAAAGCTATGGTTGGGAGGAGGAATTTAGATAGCATTAGGACCAGCTATAAGGCCCTGCAAGACTGCAGTGGCAAAGCCAGCTCTGGATTTAGAGAAAATTGGCAAATGATAATGCTTGGTGAAAGTATGTACAGAACTCCAGGCAGCAGCTTCTAGGATGTCCCTCGTAGGGACGCCTCTGAGAAAGGCTATAGAGGTAGATGCAGCCCTGGTGGAGTGAGGTCTGATTCCCTGGGGGATAGGTTTTCCATGGTGCTTATAGCAGAAATGAATGCAATGGCTTAACCATTTAGAAATGGTTTGCTTTGAAATGAAATAGCCTTCCCCTCTGCCCCTGCAGCAAATGCCACCAGCAGTTGTTCAGATTTCCTTTGAGGTTTAGTCCTGTCCAAGTAGAATCTAAGTTGTCTGTGCACATCTAAGGAATGCAGTATCCAGTATCCATTCCCCTTTGTTCTGTGGATTGGGAAAGAAGGTTGGCAAATTAATAGACTGATTAAGAGCCACACTGGATACCACCTTGGGCATGAAGGATGAATTGGTTCTGAGGGACACCCTGTCCGCATGAAAGATGATGAAAGGCTCCACTGCCATAAGGGCCTGTAATCCAGATACCCTTCTAGCTGAAGTGATTGCTAAAAGGAAAGCTGTTTTCCAAGAAAGAAATTTTAAGTCTGCAGTAGCAGCTGGCTCGAAAGGAGGTAGAGTGATTTTCTCCAAAACAAAGTTAAGGTCCCTGGCTGGGGTTGGAGCTCTCCTGGGTGGTCTCAAATTTTTGGCCCCTCTGAGGAACTGCTCGAGCAGTGGATGAGAGAAGAGGGGAGGTTCTGTGTTATAATGAGCTGAAATGGCTGATGCGTGGATTTTAATGGAGGAAAAAGACAGGCCCTTGTGAAGCATCTCAGTTAAGTATTGTAAAATCTGAGGTAAATTGGGAGCTGCTGTGCTCATCCCTTGAGATTGGTTCCAGGCACAGAATCTTTTCCATTTTTCAGCGTAAGATTTTCTAGTACTAGGCCTCCTTGCTTCTAAAATGATATCCATCACAGGTTTACTGACGGATGGTAAAGGAGAGATTATGTAATTAGCCAGGCTGCAAGGTCCAGTGTTAGAAGGTGAGGGTGCAGAATCTGGTTCTCCTGATGAGACAACAGGGAAGGAGTCTGAGGCAGGTGCCATGGGGATAACCGTGACACACTGCGCAGGAGGGGGTACCAGTGTTGGTGCGGCCAGTCTGGAGCAATCAAAATCATCCTTGGTTTGTCCTGTTTGATTTTTAGTAGTACTTTGGAGAGCAGAGGCAGAGTGGGGAAGGCATAGACTGATAAGTTTTTCCAGCTGAAGGACAGAGCATCCACTTTCCAGGCTTGTTTGTGGGGAGTCCTTGTGCAAAATTTGTCCAATTCATAGTTCTGGGGAGAGGCAAACGGGTCTAGATCTGGTCTCTCCCATTTGCTTGTCAACATGTTGAAAATCCTTGGTTCCAGTTTCCACTCGTGTGGGTCCATGAGGTTTCTGCTTAGTCCGTCTGCCAGGGTATTTAATTTTCCTGGCAGGAATTGAGCTTGTAGGTGCACTTGGTAGCTCAAGGCTGTGTTCCACAATGCCATGGCTAGTCTGCAGAGGGGGCAAGAATGTGTACCCCCCCTGCTTGTTTATGTATCACATAACAGTGGTGTTGTCTGTCTTTACCATTACTTGTCCTGGAAGAATGTGGTCCTTGAAGGCTGTCAGAGCATTCTGTACAGCTAGCATTTCTTTTTGATTGATATGCAGGTGTATTTGACTTGAGCTCCATTTGCCCTGAATGCACTTCCCTGTCAGGTGAGCCCCCCATGCATAGTCTGATGCGTCTGTTAGGGTTTGGGCGGCAGGGGGTGGTGTGAAAGGTAGTCCCTTGTTTTGGTGGCAGGCCTCTGCCCACCAAAGGAACTCTAGGCATAGGCAAGGTATGATAGGAATCATTGCTTCTAGATCCTGAGAATGTTGACAACATAGGCTTTTTAGATACCACTGTAGTTTCCTCATATGCAGTCTTGCATATGGAATTAGAAGAATGCAGGAGGCCATGAACCCCAAGGCTTGCAGTATTTGTCTTGCAGATAGCAGGGTTTTTGTAGCCACTTGTTTGAAGTGGG